>NC_056733.1:741183312-741369403 GCF_019279795.1 Protopterus annectens | reverse complement strand
TGACATAACATATATACAATGCACAGTGTATCACTTATTTTTGCACAAAATATACCTGCAATGTAGAAGAGGTCATATGCATCTCATTACTCAAGGAAAATCAGATTTAGAAATGTGAAAGTACAATGAAGTAGAGGTAATAAAAAGTAAATGAACAACTGTAGACATTTATGGATTATTATGAACAGAAGTAAGAGGCTTTAAAGATCAAGTAAGAATACTAATATTACACAGGAACATGGGAAGGAAGTCAGCTAAATGATCCATATAAGAAATGAAAATATGAACAGAGAGTCATAGGTTAAAGATAGGTATAGCTGGGTGTCACAGACTGGTAATTCAGGAGTTTCAAGAATTGGATTAGTTTTCAAAGAGATGAAAAGTGGAAAGGTATAAAGTTTAAATGGGTGGAGGAAGAAGTCAAGAAAGGCAAATACAGGGAGATGAAATTGGTTAACATTTGGTCAGGAGTATGATGGTGGGTAAGTAGATAAGGCAGTGCGAAGTTAAAGAGATGAAGTGATAAAGTTCCTGCAGTGAGGTGATAGAGTATTTGCAAAGTGGAGTAAAATTATTGTGTCATAGCTCTTTAGTAAGAATTAAGCTAGCAGTGCTTTATAGCACAGTGAAGAGTTTAGGTGGTATCGTTGAAGTTAACCCAGTGAAACATAGTAGCAGAGCCATTCAGATGCTGATGTAGTGGTAACTGGAGAGAATGATGTGTCTAGGTTTCTTACTTTCTTAGATAAAAGTCTGAATCTATACAGAGAATATACAAGATATAAGGCATTCTAGAACTATGAATGGGGGGGTTTGAAGAAGTGCGGTGGGACTGGTGTAGATTGTCAAAAGCTGCATCAGTCAGCATAGCGTACTTGTACTTTGTGATCTACTTAATAATGGTATTTTTATTTATCAGCCCCATGACTTAAATAGATAAAAGTCCTGTCTCCACCCCAGAAACCTATGTTACCTATCAGTACTGGTGATGGAGAGGCTGGGAAAGGGAAGATCTGAGTGTGTGGTCAATAAAAGTCTGCTCATCTTGGAGGAGGTGAGTCAAGTTGCTGGACTGTCCAGACCTTCAGAAGTGCAGGTATACTGCCTGCAGAAATGAGACTAACAAACCTATACTGTAGCAGTGTGCCTTGTATTTACAGAATGGAAAACTAAATGCACAAGTGTCAGAATGAATTTCTTTATTTTGAACATTGTTTGTGAGCAAGAGACCACAAAATATATTTGTGTTTTGTGAGAAAGCAAGCTAGGCTGATAGGAATATTTCAGCTTATTTCAAGATTGAGATACAAATGAATATTTGTGTTTTGTAAAAGTTGCAGCGTGAACCAAAGACACTATCGGATGAGTGGAGTCAAACATAGAAATAGCCTGCCATTGTATTTTGACCTTGCTTTTATTACAAATTCAGTAATGAATGGAGTGCTTTTATATGAAGGGAAAATTACTGAACATTAGCATCAGATTATAGGAGCCTGCACTGAGTTTGAGAACATATGCCATTTAGGTGATGATTATATGTTGTAACAATCAGATGAAAAATGTGGTAACAAATTGTATTTTTTAGGTATATAAAGTTAACCATGTTAGATGTGCTTTATATTTGCTTTGAATTGCTTTCCAATATTTCACTAAGCTGCTAATCTAGTCTAGATAATAAAGCTTGTTGCCACAACATGATTGTCAGTGAATTTACTGTGAGACATGCAATGAAATATTTACAGTGGCACAGCCAACTTTATAAAAATCCTGTTTTCTTGTCCGCCTGCAAAATTTATGACAGCATGGCAGACAGAGGAGGAAGACTTATAGCATTAAAAGTAAGAAGAAAGATCTGTCCTACTCCTATCCAGTTTAGTATAGGTCCTAGGAATACTGCGGTGGCAAATTTGTCAAAATAATGAAGCTAGGGCAACTGACCTTCACTTACAACAGTGTGATGTCTCACGAAATGAGACTGGACTCTTGGCGTGGTCTTTGGTTACTCTAACTTCCAAATACATAAACAGTAAGCATGTTTCACTTTTCTAATTGCATGCCTGCAATAAATCCTGTTATAAAAGTAAACTGAGAAAGTTTAAAAAGGAGTATCACTTGAGCTAAACGCTAATAAAATAACGCTTTTCAAGCATAGAAAAAAATAACAGCAGTTGTATGGGTTAGTACAGTCTCAATAAAGTATTGTTAACTGTTGTATAGACAGGTTGTTACCAATGGAAAGACAGAGAGATTGAGGCAGAGAGAAAACAGTATACTGGCCTGTTATAAAATGCTGCATTTATTATGGCAAGAAAAACTTTCAAGTCTAACTATTTGCATTGCAATCATCAAATTTTAGCTAGTATACATATGATTAAAAGTCTTAAAGCAGTACTGCATACAAGTTATTTGAAGCTGCCAAAGGAAGTGAGATGAAAAGTGAATACCAACATTGTCAGCATTTCTGAAATCTGGATATTCTGCAAACAAAGCAAAATTAATTCTCAGGAGAAGTTGTGCCATGTGAAGTGTGTTATCTCAAATAAATTAAAGAATGAAATGTATGCAAGACTCTTGACTAATACAACAAGACGAAATCCTCTCTCAGAAAAAAGTGTTACAGGACATGTGCCCTCCAGTTTAAAAGATAGAACATCAAATTCATTTTTTTCTCTGCAAACTTTTACACTGACTATAACAGACATTTCTATCTGCAGCAAAACTGTTTTGATAGGCACAGAAACAGCACAGATGTTACAAATTACAGCTTGTGTACTGTGCATACGAGACCCTTTCTGATCTTCAGGTGGCAAGTTCAGCAAGCAGACCATGAAATATCTGTTATGCAGACAGAGACAAAGTAAGAAGCTTCTAATTCTAGAATTACCAAGCAACTCATATGAGTAATGAGAGGCAACATATTTGGTAAGGTCAACATTTTGATCTTTGGAATTTTCACATACAGATTTAATAATGAAAGATCAAGTACTGGTCTTGAAGATGCCATTTTCTTTGGCAGCAAAAACATTTTTGGAATAGAAGCCTTAGCCCCTCTGACTTAAAGGCACTGGCTCTACGATTCCCTGGATGTGTAAAGACTGAAGAACCTAAGGAAAAAATTCTGTTTGGTCTGCAGGATGGGGAGATATTCCCAGGAAAGGATTGTTTTTATGCAATGCCATCTGTAACACTCCTGCACCACTTTCAACACCCAGGAGTCTAAAACCATCTTTTGCCTAAGGGGAATGTTGATGACCAGTTTTTCAAACAGATCTGCAGAGATACTGACAGGGGAAAACAAAAAAGTAAGGGATGCTGGCATACTTATTCTGGACTGCTGGTCTGTCCCTTTTTCTGAAAAAAAGATGACTTTTTTATTGTTATTACCCTACTAAAATCTCTTTTTACATTTTATTTGCCAGAAAAGTGCTGGTTTTGTTTATCTGGATTTTTCTAGGTAAGAGGGAGACCAGTAAGATTTGTATTGGGGTACACAAAATATCTTAGAAACTCCCTGAATTAATTTCTATCTTTCATCATACTGTTTGAAAACCTGGGCAGCAGGAGAGCCAAGCAATAACTCCTTATCTAAAGCAGAATCCAAGATTTCAGACTACCTCCTCAGCCAACTTTTATTTATGTACCTGAGCATATCTTCGCAACACTGTAACAGCACTAATGGCCCCATACACAACATCTGCACAATCACACACACTCTTTAAAGCATATTTAAATGCCTGAAAAAGGGTTGAAATGGATTAAAAAAAAAACAAACAGCTTTCTTCTTTCGGAGGAGTGGAAGCCAAGTCACCCAGACTGTCCATAAAAGCATAAACTTCTACATATGTGCCTGGTAATTCAAAATTCTGAAGGCAAAAGTGGAAGAACATTCTCTTACATATATGGTCTAACATTTTACTGTCCTTATCACTTGGTGAAGGGTAGGTATTGAGCACCACTATGAGACAATCGAAATGGCAGCTAGGTCTGCCCTAAGGTGAGAGAAAAGAAATTTATTAGCCTGCTGTACATTACAGAACCACTCTGCATTTTTATGGATTAGTAGCTGGTTGTCAGGATGAGTACAGGCAGCATTCAACATCGTCTAGGGCTAACAGCATAGGAGGAATTGGAGAGGAATGAGGAATATCCATTTCGAACATATCACAATATCTCCTCGTTTCAAGGAGGACATCTATTTGTTCCCATAAAGGTACCTCATTCTTCCTGGTAATGGTCCGATTAAAAGTAAATTCCTCCACAGGAGGAAAAGAATTAAAGCTTTCCTCACAACTGGAGAGTTGGGCTTGTGAACCTACAGGAGAAGAACCTCTAACCCTGTCAAATTCAGAATCAGTCTCAGTTTTCTCAGGAAAATCTTTACATAGAAAGCCTATCTGTAAAGGATTCTGTGTACCAGGACTTAATGCCTGTAATACCTGTTAAGACAAAGTAAGTAACTTCTGGTGATGTTTATACCGTTACATATGGTTAAAAAAAGAACAATGCTAAACCTTTTTTTTTTTAATTAGGAGTTCCAGCAGAAGAGGCCCAACTCAAAGGAGGGTCAGCTGCCTGGTCCAACTGTCTCTTGCCCTGGTTACTCCAGGAAGAATATCACGGAATGTCTCTCAGTCCCAGAGAAGATGGTTCACCCATGCCCATATAGGATACTTGAACAGCTGAAGAGGATGTTGCTGTCCCCCAGTTCATGCTGGCTGGAAGATCTAGAACAGAGGTAGCTGGACAGGTAAGTGAGTGGTCTGAGGAATAAACCAATGAACACTACAGGTTCAACCACTAATTACTGATGAGTAGAGACAGCCAGCAACAAATGCAAGGACTCCTTGGCAAGTGATTTTTTTTTCTTTCTGGGTACAGTAGGAGAAGAGACAACTGGACTGGAATGACCATTCATGCTGTAACTAGGGAAGAAGCACCAAAAGTGGGTAAACATAGCTGGACAGAGCCATTTGGTAGATAAATTGTCACAGAATGTTCACAAGCAGCACACTCACACTCATTTTCCCCAATCTCTTAGGTTATAAGAAGTAAAAGTAGAACAGAATTCACGTCAGTACTGTTCCAGCACTTGCACATGTACATGCACACACACACACACACACACACACACACACACACACACACACACACACACACACACACACACACACACACACACACACACACACACACACACGCTGACAGAATAAAAATGTCAGGCAGGTTGTCACGAAGTTAGCATAAGCACTATACTAACACACAAATTCTTACCTGTCCCTCTGTAAACTTTTTGCCCCATAACATTCAAAGTTTACACAAGCAATACAGAAAATTTTCACAAAATTATTCTCAAATACCTTAATAAACACTCTAAACTAAAAATAGCTGTCCCTGACAAGAAACTTCCTATATTGTGAGTTTCTTAAAGGGGAAATGCTGCTTTTAGTCAAGCAATTGGTAAAATGCTTTTTTTCCCCTTAAAAGATCAATAATTTCTGAGTGGAGGGGGTCCCTCAATGGGGACTTACCTGACAGAAATGATGCTCTTAGCCAATTGCTGTTCCTGTAAAGCATGAAAGATGTTTCTTTTCGACACGTCAAGAAAGCACTGATGAAAGTTTCACTTAGACTGTTGATTTTCCCCCTTGGTATTAGCCAATCAGCATTCAGAGTGAAGGAGTGGAGGGAAACTATGTGGGGAAAAAACTCACACAGCATAAGATCTACTGTAGCTCTGGGAATGATGAACATATATCCTTTCTTAATATTTGATTTTATAAAAAAACAGTATATGTGGAAAATTAAAAAAAGTTTATTTTGCAAGTAAAAAACAAAAACATTCAAGTCCAGTCTATGTTAATGTAATGAATTCCAAATGTTGGCTGTAACTCAAATGATTTGTAAATTCTAATCTGATGGTTTTATAGTTTTCAGTAATGCTTCTAATATAACTGGAAATCCAGGATTTTATAACTGTTGTATATTTTTTCTTTTAAAAAAATTTATTGGCACTTGAGACATTCCAAAATGCCAGGTTTTATTTCTCCCATTTCTGCATACCTATGGGGCAGACTTTCAGATTTCCATTTGCTGTATGTTATTTTTCTTTAATGTAATAAATACAGTTAGAGGGAACGTATGATGAGGTAAATGGTTTTCATATGCAAAATATTGTAAAATAGAAGGTAAAATCACAACACGCGAGACAGTTCTTCTAGTATATATAAATATATTATAATGGTATTTCCAGAATTGTGCATGGGTAGTTAAATAGGAGAAGCGCACATTCACATATACAAACACATAAACGGTACTTTTGCAGGGTATTTTTGTGTGTGGCAGTGTGCCATGTTCTTCACCCCCTATATTGAGAGTGACAATCTGAGGTTTATGCAAACACTTTTTCAGATTTATTTGATGCAGCACTTTTTTAATGCTGATGAGATGTGTAATCATGCAATACTGCAAGTACATAGGACTATTAAAATTTGTAAAAGGGATTCAGGTATACCCAGGATATGGTTTCTTGGTAACATTATGCATATGCAGTACATTAAATAATGGTATTTCTGAATATTAAACAGTGAATTCAATTATTTGTCTGTCTTGGGAAATGCAATAAAGAGACGGAAAGTGTTATTTTTGTGTTATCCAAACAGTCCTAGGTATTACAAAACCCACTATTGTTGCACATTCAAAGAAGGCAAAACAAAGTTTTCTGATTTGTAATATTTATAGAACGCAGGTGTGGACTCAAAACAAAATAATCAGCATGTGGGTTACATGTTATACACCAAGACTTTAGTGGGACATTCTGAAATACATACAGAACATCAAACAAAAGCTGCATAAAGCTTAATTTGTGAGCTTAGGTACACCTAAATTGACTATGCCGAGTGGCATAGTAAACTAGATTTTAAAACAGTATTTTTGAAAAGAGGAAATAAGATTTTTGTTCTACAGAAGTGGCTTTGATTTAAGTCACTTGTTTCTATTGTCAGGAAAATGGATGTACTAGTTGGACTAGAAAAAGCAGTACATCTCATTAATCAGCATTACAAAAGGGACCCATATGCCCACATATGTATAGGACGAATAGACACAATTAAACTTTCACAAGGTAGTTGAATAACAGACCAGACAGGAACATCTCTTGAACCATGTGAAAGGTAATTAGATTCAGAGTACAGGAAAAGTTTCACTGACCTCCGACTGGAATAAAAGACAAATAAATGTTGATCTGACACACAAGATGAAAAGCTAGGAAAGTTGCCACTGTTTCAGATTTTAGCAAAGTTAAACAATCATTAGCAAAATGAGAGACAGAAGGTTATTCCAGGCAGAACTTTCTGTTGTTTTTATTATTCATTATAGTCGAGATCTAATCAGGTAGTATACGGTTATATAGCCAAAATATTTAAAAATACAAAGTTGTGTGTTTACAGTGAAAAAAACAAGTAAAAGATTCAAATGAGGTTATTCAGAAGAATTAAGGTTCTATTTCTTGTTAAGTAATAACAGCTTATCTGCCACAATTATTTGTTTGGTGTTTTATAGTACATTTAGAGTGGTTTTATTTTATGGTAAATGTGTTAGGAAACTACAAATAAATGTTTCTTATTCCATAATTTCTAAAACAAAATTAACATAAGCTTTATGAGGAATTTCAATATTGGTGACTTTATGGGTAGACGTGGAAACCTTCCGTCATGCAGATGATGGTAACTCAGATTGGCAATTATTTCAAAACAATGGTAACCAGTATATTATAACTTTATCCAGATTATCATCACATTCATAGGTGTAGCTTTCCACAAAAGGTTATTTTTTTACTGAAATTAAAGATTAGACAGGAATGTATTCTAGAAGTAGATTTTATATTTCAGATTTTTTTTTTTACAAAAGTTCAGGGTTGTGTTATCAGTAATTTTCAAATTGTTTTGAAGAAAAATATGTACAGAATAGGAGTAATTGACTGATTAATTAAGACAGACTGGGAAACAGAGAGAAGAGTTAATCCTGTTACAGAATAAAGAGAAACAAGTTAAAAGACACAACATAAATACATTAGAAACCATGAGACAAAGTAGTATGTCTACTTGCAGAATTAATCAATCAAAGTTATGTGATATGAATGAAATGTTATGTCTGGGCATCAGGGGAATAGTTACTTAGGAAGTGTGAGACACTCCTAGTGGTAATAGTTCATGTTGTTGTGATACTGTTCTAGGAACTGATTCATTTATTAAAGAAGATTTACTGATGTTCTTCTCTAGAAAAAAGGGTATCAGGGGTGAGTCAAGGAGTTGGTGTGAATGATTAGGGCTCTGAGCTGTAGCTGCTGTGGTGCAGAATTGCACTCTTACAGTCTTCATTTGCCTACTGTGACACACTGGGTGGGTCATGTGGCCAGACACTGCACCTGGGTAGTCACTGAGGAGAGACTGCATGTCTGGAGGACTTGCATGGTTAACAAATAGGTATTATTATTATTATTTTTTTTATTATTAGACCACAACAAAACTTTAATTATTTCAATGCTCAGTGTATGTTCACATTATTAGACAGTCTTATGAAATGAATGTATGTGTATGATTTGTACAGTATGTGTATATGATCAAACAGACTATACAGTCTAGCATTACAGCTGACGTTCTTCAAGCATTAGCTTGAGAAGTGGAATGCTATGTTTATTGTGACATGTTTCTACAAATGAGTTATGGGAGTTCCTTACGGAATAAACAGTAAAAACTATTTGTTGAAATTCAGGATGTGACAATCAGGCTTCAAGTATGCATGTTATTTAATGATCACGGAAATGGAAAATAAAGAGATACTAACAGGCTATTGCTAATTCTAGTAAGGGAAACAGCAGTCACAAAAATAACGTGATGCCCATCAGGACAAACAGATTGGTTTCTTTAAGTGCAATAAGAGCAGTAGAAGTATATTTAGGGCAAATGCAAATGGTTGTTACATGACGGAGGATTCATGGAGATTGTTTAACCTCATATTAACATGATGAGGATTTAGATACATTTCTGAAGCTGCCACTGGTAAATGAAATGAGGGAAAATGTGTAAAATATAAAATTTTGTAGAATCATTCCAGGTAATGAAATTAATTTTAGGTACACCTTAACAGGAGGTAAGACTTTTCATTTTCCGTACGTGAAAAGAGCTGGTAGCTTAACATGGGTATTGCTAACCAAGCTATTTCCAGGTTAAAGAAAAAAAATTTTGGAAAAAAATAATTTTAACTGTAGCAATCATAATTCTAATTTTGCTATGTTTTATGTATAGAACTTTAATGATGAGAAGAATACAAAACATAAATACAGATAAATTAGATTATAGGTTCATAGGTTCATACTAGGCTATCTGCCCAAGGGCATTTATAAGCCTAGCCCATAGTTATGTGGCTTTCGCCCCCCCTTTAGTTTGAATAAAAACAATGCCTATCATTTTGCTGTGCCTCTGTCAAGCAGTGACACTGAAGTAATCCCTGGGGTATATCTGCAATCTCCCATCCATTGGTCAAGATTCCTCTTGAACAAGGCCAGAGAAGGCCAGAGAGGTGCTCTGCCTCACATGTACCGGGATTTTGTTCCACAGCATAGGGAGTCTCTGGGTGATGAATCTGTCAAGGTTTAAATCTCCCGCCCTTGTGGTTCTGAGGGATCTAGATTTTTTGAGGTGAAGCATATTCATCAAATCTGGGTTTGACATGGCCTTATATGTCAGGCACAGGTCACCTCTGAGCAAGCGGTATGAGACTGAATAGAGCTGGAGTTCTTTCAGTCGGGCAGCATAAGACATATTTTTGAGACCCTTTATCCTTTTGGTGAGGAACTTTTGGGGCCTTTCAAGCTGCAGCAGGTGTCTGGTCAGATACATTCCGAACGGGGCATTGTACTCAATCATAGGTCTAATGAGTGATGAGTACAGGGGGCGATGACCTCCCTTGATCTAGATGTGAATCCCTTCATGATCAGGTGGGCGATATAGAAGGTTTTCCTAACTACTTTAGCAACATGAGTGTCAAGCGAAGGCTACTGTCAACCTGGGTCCCCAGATCCTGATGACTTTTTCTGTGCTCAGTGGATTGCCACCTATATGGTAGCTAGGGGTAACCTTGTTTTTCCCGAAGGGTATGACTGCATTTTTTGGCGTTTAACTTCAGGCCATGGCTCTGGCACCAGTTATCCATTTCTGTGAGGCCCTTCTGGAGGATATCTGTGTCAGATGTGTTTTCGATTATGGCCCAGTTTGCAGTCATCTGCAAACTTTGTCAGCCATAACCCTCCTGTGTTTGCTTGTACTTCAGAAAAGTAGATGCCGAACAAGAGTGGACCCAGGACTGAGCCCTGTGGGACACCACTTGTGACAGGCTTTGAGTCTGACATGGCTCCAGCAACTCTGACCCTGTGGGTTCTGTCACTTAGCCAGTTTGCAACCCATCTTGTGATGTATGGATTTACATTCAAGCTGATGAGTTTTTCGATGATACCCGAGTGGGGTATTGTGTCGAAGGCCTTTGCCAGGTCGAGGTAGGCTGTATGGACTGCCTTTCCCTCATCAATGGCCTTGGTGACTGTCTCGAAAAAGTCAACCAAGTTTAAGAGGCAGGATCTGCCTTTGACAAAGCCAAACTGGGTTGGATCCAAAGTCTGCAAGTTCCCTATGTCTTTATTTATGAGTTCCATTATGATCCTCTCCATGGCTTTGCAGATAAGGCTTGTCAAGCTAATGGGGCAGTAATTTCCAGGGTCTGTGGAGGCACCGCCCTTATGAAGTGGGACCACAGTCGCCATGCGCCACTCCTTGGGTACGTATCCTGAGGTGAGGCTAAGATTAAACAGCTGTCCTAACTGTGGGTTTAATTCCTCGTTGAGTTCGTGAAGCACACAGCCGGGGACACCTTAGTGAGGGCAGTTCTCACCTGGGCGTTGGAGATGTTTGGGGGGCTACAATCCTCTGGAATAGATATCTCTCCTTTTGGGGGAGGGAGTTTGCACTGAACCTGTCAGCCAGTATGTTGGCAATGTGTGTAGGTTCAGTAATTTTCACATCATTTTGAACTAATTCTGAGCATATCTGGGAGTTTCTTCCTAGGTTTCTAACATAGCTAAAGAAGGCTTTATGATTCTCTTTAGAGTCCTTGGTGATTTTTCTCTCAAAATTTGCCTTGAATGATTTTATGAGAGCTCTTAGTTTTTTACTTATAATGATCAAAGGTGTCTTACCTTTCAAGGATTTTGCTCTATCTTGTAGTAGCTTCCTCCTTTTGTTGTAGAGCTTGTTTATGGCTGGGGTCCACCAGACTGGACGCTTGCCTTTGGTACAGAGAGTCTTAGTTTTGTTTGGGATTGCCTGATCCATGCAGTCCTGTAGGTGCTGGTAGAAGGCATTTGTAAGTGATTCAGCGGTTTGAGTAATGTTTACCACTGGCTCAGGGGCCTTAAAGGAGACCACACTAGTTTTTAGAAGTGTGAAATCGGCTTTTGAGAAGTTTTTCACTGTGGTCTTTTTGTTTCAGGTGGGGCGGGATGAGGACCTCCAGCGAGATTAGTTTATGATCAGATCTCACCAGTGAGGGGTATACTTCGGTGTTGAACATTTTGATCCCATGTTCGTGATGATGAGATCAAGTATGTTTTCTCCTCTTGTGGGGATGGTGACTAGTTGTTCCATGGCATTTGAGTTTATGAACTCCAGGAATCTTTGGGTTAGAGTGTTTGGGCTTGAGTAGTGTTCCCAGTCTATATTAGGGTAGTTGAAGTCACCTAGTATGATGGTGTTTGGAGATACATTTATCCCCTCCAATGTTTTCAGGAAGGCCATGTGAGGTTCCTGAGTTTGAGAGGGTGGCCTGTAACATGCTACAAATTGAAGAGCAGTCTTGCCTATGGTTAATTGCACCTGGATGGTCTCAGATGCATCGTGCATTGCCACCAACCTTGAGGTGTGGGTGTCCTTTATGAATATGGACACCCCCCCTCCTTTCTTGGTGTTGTCCAGATTTTGGGGCGGAGCATGATATGAGGTGAAACCTGTTAGTGCTGGGGTGCTCTCAGGAGCCTTGAACCAGGTTTCTGTCACAGCACAGACATCGATGTTCTCCATATTGAGAAGGGCCTTGAGTGCGTGCATCTTGAGATTGAGACTTCTGGCATTGAGCAGCATTACCCTTAGTTTTTTCCTTTTGGTGTTCTAGGGTGGTAGGTTTAGAATTTGAGCCTTGCCTAAAAAGGCACTATGGGGTGGCAAGAGCCTTTGCCAATATCCGGAAGCCCAGGGTGACGGGTGCAAGCCGTCCCTTGAGCAGCGTGGCTTGTCCAGCATGTCATCCCAGGCAGACAGACATTGGATCCCCTTTGAATGACACCAGAATTTAAGCCAATTATTAAAGCTGATCATCTTATCACTGTATTGTGGCATCATTCTAGGTGAAGGTAGGATACTGCTCAAGGTCAGGGTCATACCTGCCTGGGCTACATAATCAGAGAGCTCCTCGATGTCCCTTTTCATGTAGGACAAGGAGGTACGTCTCAGGTCGTTGACACCAGCGTGGACAATGACTGAGTCGTACTTGTACCTGCTGTTGAGAGACCTGAGTGCTTGCGTTATGTGGCGGATTCTAGCGCCTGACAGGCAGCTTACTGTGACCTTCTCTTTACTCAGTCTGGTGTGCGGGTCGTCAGTGTGTCTGACTATGGAATCACCAATGACAAGTGTGTCTGGCATTTTGTTTGGCCTTAAGGGCTGTGACTGTTTGACACTCTGACTTTGTGGTCTATTTGTTGCATGTGTTGGGTCGTGAGGTGGTAGTTGTTTGGGTGTCTGCTTTGGTGGCCTCTGCTGTTTTGGTAAATTTTTGATCAGAGCCTCCGAGTATGTCATTGTGTGAGTATGTGTATGATTTGAAGTTGTGATGGTACCATGTGTGACTGGGTATGTATTGTGTGTGGTTACCTTCTCCTCCTGTCTGGTCTTGCCAGTCCTATGTTGAGAGAGCTCAGCCTCCAGTTTGGCCATATAGTTGCATCTCGCATGTATTTGTGTTTTGTGGGAGAAGGAGAGGATTGTCTGTGTACATGAGGCAATTGTAACATTGCCTCAATATTCCCAGGTTCACCAGTTGAGCTGGAGAGGACACTAGCAACTGATCCCTCGACATACTAGAAGTAGTAGATAAAGAGACTTTCAAAGGACTCCGGGGAAGTGGGTTTTAGGCTGGTGGGGTACTATCTATAATAAGAGTGCTTTATCAAGGTGCAAGTACTGTAGGAGTAAGTGCTAGGCTTTACAGATACAGAATAGTCTACTTGGGAATCAAGTAGAGATGAACTTTTCAGTTATAGGATATGCTGGTTAGATCAGCAGTACAGCTCGAGGAAGGTAGTTCTAAGGGAAAATTGGAAGAGTGGAATTTAGATGGCCCAAATAGTTTAACCTTGTTTAACCGCCGCTGCTCTTGTGTGCAACAGTGGTAACTCAGCTAAATCGGCCACAGCGTTTAGCGTGTTTTATAGCAGTGGGCTGAAGGGAGCTAGGAATTGGCCCAAAACGACCAATGGACTACTAGTCTCTGGCTGAAACTTCACCAAATCGGTCAAAAAGGCCGCTCAGTGCTTCCCACTCCCACTGGTAAGCAAAGAAACTTCCCTCCTTCCTAATAAGGCAATGGATCAGTAACAGGAACTAAAAACAAAGCCCAGGGATCAGCAACTCTGAAACTGGACTACTCTAGTTCAGTAAGGCAGGAAAACAAGAGATTTTTTTGTTTTATTACAGAGACAAGGAAAAAAACAGACAGTAAATGCTATAAATGCTGTAAATCGGCTAGCGCACTTTAGTGTGTAGCCTACAGAAACAATTTGCAACAATTAGTAACTTACTTATATATAGGTCTACTTCTGTTTGTCAAAAATACACTTTTTCGACAAACAGAAGATCGAACCCACTTAAGCGAAAGTGCACTAAATCGACAGTGCACTTTCGCATAAGCCGATTTACCGAAGTACATCACAGTGGGGATAAGGAAATGTATCCTTTTCCCCCACTGTACTGCAATCTCGGAGTTAGTATATTAAGTAGGGGGGTGTGGGGGGAGCAGGGGGACTTGCCCCTGTGCAAAATAGTGTTTAAAGTAGTTTGTTTTGAATCGTTTTTTGCGAAAGTGGACTTTCGATGTAGTGCACTTTCGCTTAAGTGGGTTTCTACATTCCTTGTTTGAGAATGTGAAATTTTGATTAAGTAACGTAGACCCATGTGTGTGTGTGTGTGTGTGTATGCATATATATATATATATATATATATATATATATATATATATATATATATATATATATATATATACACACACACACATAAATACACACATATATATATATATATATATCTATATATATATATATATATATCTATATATATATATATATATATATATATATATACACACATTATATATATATATATATATATATATATATATATATATATATATATATATATATATATACATACATATATATATATATATATATATATATATATATATATATATATACACACACACACACACACACACACATATATATATATATATATATATATATACACACACACACATATATATATATATTTCATATTGCATTAACAAATATATATTTAAAAAGAGAGTGAGATACAACTCAAATCTATTATACTCTTTCTTGAGAAGATTAAAGTTGAATTAAAGGGAAACTTAACACTATGAAAAACTAAATGCACAAGCAAAATAATGGACTTCTTTATTTTAACATTGCTTCTGCCCAAGCTAGGCCAAAAAATACATGTTCTGTAAGAAAGCAAGCTAGGGAGAGAAAAATATTTATGCATATTCCAAGAATAAAATAAAGAATAGTTGAGCTTTTTATGTAAAACTTGCAGTTTGAACAAAAGACATTGCTAGAAGAGTGGTGTTAGAAACATACAAGCAGCCTGTCATTTTACTTTGACCTTGCTTTTAATACAAGTTCTGTAATGAATGGAGTGCTGTTATGTGAATAGAAAATTACAGAGTGCAACATCATGAGATTATGAGAAGCCTAATCATAGTTTGAAACTATTACATGATGTAACAGTCAGATAAAAAAAATGTGGTGATGGGTTGTATCCTAAGTTAATCATGTTTTAGATTCACTTTGAATTGCTTTGACATATCTATTCTGTACAATCAAAACTTGTTGCCACTACATGATTTTAAGTATCAGTGAATTTACTGTGAGACATATAATATTCTGGACATTTACATTTATAAGAATGTTGGCCTGTGTGGTAAAATGCATGCCACAATAGAACTTGCAAGCTTCTGTGTGACTGAGTTGGGGTAGTGACTTGATCCAGGACAACTGGATGACGGCTCCTGCGTTGGTTCGCTTGGCTCTTAACACCAAAAGAATGAAAAGGTCATAGGGTGCTCTACCCTAGGAAATGAAAATGATCAACTGAGCAGTGGGATGAAGGGGGTTGAGCTAGATGGTCAGCACATGGCTCAAAAAAGACTAAAGTTCCGATGACCGGACAATGTTTTGCCCTTCTCATTCTGGGGAAGGAGATCAAGCTGACAATGAAGTCACTAAAGACAATTTTCTCTTTTTTTTAAACATTGCTGCTTTATTTCAAATTGAAGAAAACTCCTTCTAAAATTGACATCATGGTACACCTATTTATATCCCCAATTGTTGGCCTGCAGATTCAAAATTCTAAACAGATCGATAGCTTCATGTCAAATCAGTTCTCTCTCATACATCAGAACCAACACAGATTAGGGACTTACATTACTGACTGTTGCCATTGCAACTTGTGACAGGGGTGCCTTGTCCAAATTCTCTCTTCTTATAGTTTTTTTTGGTCCCAATTATACCTTTCTATAGCTTTTTTAACACCTTTATTGAAATGATCACTTAAGACTTAGGCAAATATGAAAAAACATATTAGCATTTTTTTCTATTTTCATACATTATATCTCACATATCTTTTCTTTCTTTCTTTGTAATTGTCATCCGTCCAACATTACATAAAATTATTGAATTCCTGTCTTCCCCTAAACCTCACTCATCCTGAGCATTATTCTGCATGTATTGTCCCTACAATATCCATTTATTTTTTTATGTAGGTTCATAGGTAGGTACTAGGCTAATACTAGTACTAGGTAATAGGTAATATGAATTGCAGCTGAAAGCCCTCCAGGTGTAGCATCTCTAAGCCACTGAGGACCGGATTGCTTTGCCCCCCCCCCACTTGTGTGAGCAATGAATCCCCCCACTCCAGCTAAAAGCAAAGAAAACTAACCAGCAATCACCCAAAAATAGACTGCAGCCCCTGGTTTAACTCCAGGAACCTTGTTGTTGCCGCTTGTGTAGTGTAGGTGCCAGCTTTTGTAACTACTGTTATGCCTTGTTAAAATCTGTTACAGTCAGCTAGAGTGCATACCCCAAGGGCAATAGCTGCAAACCTTCTTCCTCTTAGCCCACCCCACCCCTTTCACTCTGTTTCACTGTTGATATATGTGAAGGTATGTATCCCCTCTCAATAGACATAGCCTTCAGTCCCTCCTCCTCGATACTTGTTCTTCAATAAACACCAAACAGAGGTGCAAAGTCTCCAGCTGCTTTTATCTTTAGCTACATTGTGTGCAGCAAACAATGAGCAAAGGGGAATACAAATATAAAAGAGAATAAAATCTGCCATTGCAGACTAGTAAACAGCATACAATTTCCACCTGTGGTGTATTCCTACACCTAGTTTTTCTTGGAGAAACCTTCCAGTCCTTGAACAAGGATGACTACATGTTTACCTTATTTCCTTGATAATTAGCTAGGGATTAGCAGAGTCCCTTGGATTCTTCCCTGCTACTTTAAATTCCAATTGAAGGTTTCCCTCCCTTCCCCCACCCCCCCCCTAGTGATTGCTCAGGTACAACACACCAAAGGTTTTAAAAACCCTGGATGCCATATTTGCTCTAATTACAGCTGAAAGCCCTCCAGGTGTAGGACTCTAGTAAGTGATAGTATTATTTTTCTTTTTTTCAATGTTGTATTCCACACTGTAAACTCACTGTCCCATCCCCTCCATTTCTCTTCCAACCAGTCCCAGCAACATATATTCTTACCCTTATTCAAAAACTGAAACTGTGCACTCCTTCAGCAGACAAACTACCCGCTGAATATCTGCAAAAGGCAGCCAAATCCATTGCCTTTCCCATTTCCATCGATAGAACCATTAGTGAAGGACACATCCCTAAAATCTGGAAAGTATCCCATATTATCCCCCTTCACAAGGGTGGGAACTCTACTGAACTCTCCAATTAACGTCCCATAGCCCTACTTTCTCCCTTAGCAAAGATCATGGAAAAATACATCCTCAGACAATTGCTAGATCACCTAATCCAAAATAACTTACTTTCAAACTCTCAACATGGTTTCAAACCTTCCCACAACACTACTACTGCCCTCCTTTCCTTTACTGACTGTATTAACAAAACGGTAACCTCAATATGCTTTCCTCTGCACTGTTTATAGATCTGTCTAAGGCATTCGATATGGTAAATCACCAGATACTTATAAATATCCTCAAATCCCTGTTACTAGGTGCGCTAGCTATAAAATGGTTCCAGTCCTACTTAGATAACAGACAACAGGCTGTACTTTGGCATAACATTCTATCTACCCATCTGCCCGTTAACATTGGTGTTCCTCAAGGGTCCATATTAGGACCTCTCCTGTTTTCTATATTTATCAATGATCTTCACCTAGCAACCCCCCAAGCTACATGCATACAATATGCAGATGATTCCACACTTATATGCTCAGCCACATCTATATCTGAACTTCACTCCGTTATCCAAAATGTGTTTAACACAGTTGAACAATGGTTTACATAGCGCTGTCTCCTTCTGAACCCCCCAAAAAACTAAACTCCTCCTTTTTACTCCTACTTGTAAGTCCCCCCCCCATAGACTTCACAGTAACATCCAATAATGGTACTCTCATATCTCCAGATCCAACTACCAAACTACTAGCTATCACCAAAGATAACCTTAACTTCGACACCCATATTAACAAAACTCTAAAATCTGTTAATAGAAAATTAGGCTCTCTACAGGATCAAACCCTTCCTCTCTCCTGCAGCTAGAATAACTATTGCTCACACCCATCTAATTTTTCTCTCCTCTATGCCTCACCCATATATACTAATCTCTCTAAAAAAAAACCTTAATAAAATCGAAAACTCCTACAATAACATAGCCAGATTTGCTACAGGTAACCCTTTCATAACTCACCACTGTTTTAATCTAAAGCAGCTAGGATGGCTTGAATTAAAAAAATCAGCTTAAATTCCACCAACTGACCATTGCCCATAAAACCCTTTATTAACCTACCAATACCCCTATACTATCTATCCTCTTTACCCCCCTACAACAATCTAAAGACCTTACGATCATCACAAACTTCTTGTAAATATTTGTGAATCAAACAGGGCTGGGGACTCTCTTTTCTCTAATACTGTTGGAAAATCCTGGAACCTTCTTCCTAACAAACTTTCCTCTCTTCCCTCTATATCACTCTTTAAAACCAAACAAACTTTTCCTCAGAACACACTGGTTGTGCCCCTATACTAAACCTGACTGATCAACTAGCTCTTCTTACTTGGTTCAACCTACCTACCCTCCTCTTCTCAGTAATCAAGTTCCTTTTCTTAATAACAACTTACCTTGTCCTTCTATGCTATTACTTATATCTTTAGAATCTCATTAAGGAGACTACTTTTCCTAATATATTGTATAATTTCAGCTCCTACTTTTTCTTTATGACTACTTGTATACAAATATATTGTATAATTCAGCTGCCATCTTTTTCTTTGTGATGTATTGCAACTACATCTTGTATTGTATTAATTGTATCTGTATATTTTGCACTATGTTATGAACGAATGACCTCTGATTATTCTCTGTACTGCACCTGCAATGTTCATTGTATACATTCATTTTTGTTTATTTCCTCAGAGCTTGTCTCCACGGGCCTCTACTGAAAATGGACATATATCCAGTTAGACTAGCCCGGTCAACAAATGTAAAATAAATAAAATAAAATAAATAGGCTATCTGCCCGGGGGCATTTATAAGCCTAGCCAGAGTGTGTTGGCTTTCGCCGCCCCATTGATTAATTAACTGAGCCTCTGTCAAGCAGTGCCAATGAAGTGATCCCACGGGTATATTTTCTGTTACCCATCCACTCATCAAGGTTTCTCTTATTTAAGAGTGTTATGTAGTTAGGAATTTTGTTCCAAAGCATGGGGAGTCTCTGTGACAGAAATCTATCCTTCCAGCATGTTCTATTTATTGTTGTGGCGAGGTTTAGCTCACTAGAGTGCGTAGCTCACAGTGACTTGGATTTCTTTAGGTGGAGCATGTCCATCAATTCTGAGTTGGTCATGGCTTTGTAAGTCAGGCAGAGATCACCTCTGAGTAAGCAATATGCCACTGAGTACAGCCGGAGTTTTTTCCGTCGGTCTGCATATGACATACTCTTGGTGAGGTACTTTTGTGGTCTTTCCAGCTGTTGGAAGTGTCTTGTGAGGTACATCTAAAATGGGGCATTGTACTCTATGATGGCTCTGATGAGTGATGAGTAGAGGGGCACTATAATCTCTTTATTTCTAGATGTGAACCCTTTAGTAATTAGATGGGCCACATAGAAGGATTTCCTAACTACTTGGCAATATGATTGTCAAATGAGAGATTACTATCTACCTGGGTCCCCAGATCTCTTATTACCTCTTCTGTATTAAGGGGGCTGCCACCTATGTGGTAATTCATGGGTGTTTTGTTTTTCCCAAATGGGATGACTATGCATTTTTTGGCATTTAGCTTGAGGCCATGACTGTCCATCTCAGTAAGGCCTTTTTGGAGGATGTCCGTGTCAGCCAAAGAGTCAATTATGGCTCCCAGTTTGCAGTCATTGGCGAATTTGGTTAGCCAAAGTCCTCCTGTGTTTGCCTGTACTTCTGAGAAGTATATTCCGAAAAGTAGGGGTCCCAGGACCGAGCCTTGCGGGACACCACTTGTGACTGGTTTAGAGTCGGACCTGGAGCCTGCTATTCTTACCACGTGAGTTCTGTCTGTAAGCCAGATAGCAACCAAACATGTGAAGTAGGGGTATATGTTCAGGCTGGTGAGTTTTTCTATAATACCTGAGTGAGGAATGGTGTTGAATGCCTTGGCAAGGTCAAGGTATGCTGTGTGAACCACCTTTCCCTCGTCTATGGCCTTGGTGCCTGTCTCAAAGAAGTCAACCAGATTTAGTAGGCATGATCTGCCCTTTAATAAAGCCAAACTGGGGCGGGTCAAGTGTTTGGAGGTTCCCAATGTTTTAGTTAATGAGTTCCCTGATGATGCGCTCCATAGCCTTGCAGACCAGGCTAGTCAGGCTTATGGGGCGATAGTTACTAGGGTCAGTTTTGGCCCCTCCTTTTTGGAGCTGAATAACCATTGCTGTGCGCCATTCTATGGGCACATAGCCTGTGGAGAGGCTGAGGTGTGTTTAGGTGGGGGGTAAGTTCGTTCTGTAGTTCGTGCAAGAAGCATCCTGGGACATCATCTGGCCCCACTAACGCTGTGTTTTTGGCTTTTGAAAGGACTTTCATCTGTGCATCTGTGATTTCTGGGACAATACATTTTTCTGGTATTGTTGTGGGCCCTTTTGGAGGTGAGAGAGGGGTGAAGTTTGCACTGTATCTATCTGCCAGGATGTTGGCAATATCAGTAGGTCCAGTATATTTTGTGCTATTTTGCACTAGCTCAGAGCATATCTGGGAGTTGCCACTTAGATTCTTGACACAGCTAAAAAAGGCTTTGTGATTACATTTCAAATCCTTGGCTATTTTACTTTTGAAGTTAGCCTTGGACGATTTTATGAGGGACCTTAGTTTCTTACCGATACTGATCAGGGATGTCTTTCCTTCTTGGGATTTGCTTTTTTCCTGAACTAGTTTCCTCCTTTTATTGTATAACCTGTTTATGGCAGGGGTCCACCAGACTGGTTTCCTTCTCTTAGGGGAGCGAGTCTTGGTTTTGCTAGGGATGGCACGATCCATGCATCCTTGTAGGTGCTCATAAAGTGCATTTGTAAAGGTTTCTGCATCTTGAGCAGCGTTATCCTTTAGCGTGGGGGCTGTGAAACATACCACCTCTGTCTTAAGTAAGGTGAAGTTTGCTTTAGAAAAGTTTTTCACTGTGGTTTCCTTGGTTGGGGGTGGTGGTGGGGTGTGGACATCCAGAGTGATTAGTTTATGGTATTATCTAACCAGTGACAGGTTGACCTCCGGTGCGGAACATCTGTCGCCCATGTTGGTGATGACCAGGTCCAACATGTTTTCTCCTCTGGTAGGGGAGTTTACCAGCTGATCCATGGCATTTGAGTTGATAAATTCCAGGAAGCGCTGAGGCTGGGAGTTTGTACTCAAGTAGTTTTTCCAGTTAATGGTAGGGTAATTAAAATCGCCCAATATCAGGGTGTTCGGTAGGACCTTCATGTTTTTCAGCATCTCCAGAAAGGTAGAGTGGTGGTCCTGGGTCATGGAGGGTGATCTGTAGCAGGCCACAATTTGCACTGTAGATTTGCCCGATGTTAGTTGCACATGGATGATCTCAGAGGTATCATGCTGCGCCACTAACCTGGAGGTGTAGGTATCCTTGATGAACATGGATACACCCCCTCCTTTTGTGTTTCGGTCCGTGTTCTGTGGCCGAAATGTGTCGTATGAGTTGTAGCCCGGTAGTGCTGGAGTGCTCTCTGGAGCCTTGAACCAGGTTTCAGTTACTGCACAGATGTCGACATTCTCCATACGGAGGAGTGCTTCGAGCGCATGCATTTTGAGATTTAAACTCCTGGCGTTGAGTAGCATAACCCTCATTTTTTTATTTGTGCTGTTTATGAAGGTGGGTTTGACTTTTGAGCCTTGCCTAAAAAAGGCACTATGGGGGCAGCAAGAGCCTTGGCCAGTATTTGAAAGCCTAGGGGTGACAGGTGCAAGCCACCTCTTGCGAAGCAACACGGCTTGTCGAGCATGTCGTCCCAGGCTGACAGACACTGGATCCCCTTTGAATGACACCAGAAGCTTAGCCAATTGTTGAAATTGATCATTTTTTTCTTTATACTGAGGTATCATTCTTGGTGAGGGAAAGATGCTACTCAGGGTCAGGATCATACCCGCCTGGGCTACATGATCAGAGAGCTCTTCCATGTCTCTTTTCATGTAGTCCAGGGAGGTACGTCTCAGGTCATTCACACCAACATGAACAATGACAGAGTCATATCTGTACTTGTTCTGGATCCTTCCCTTTTCTAAGGACCCCACTTCCAGTACTTTTATCCCTTTTATAATATTCAATACTTCAAAACAGAGCTGGCTTACACGTCGATTTCCATTTTCTAGTAAACTGCTTTTTTGGCAGCCAACAGAATTAAACTTAATAAGGCCTTACTTTGTGTACGCAATTCAGTTTTTGTCTTCCATCTCAAAAATCATTTCCTTAGTTACTACCATTTGCTTATCCAATATTTCTGACAGAGCACTTCCTTCTTATCTCAAGTAAAATTCCTATCCATCGGTATCCTAAGCCTTCTCCTCTTGATGAATTCTTGCAAATCCATCCATTCTTTCCTCATCCTAGGTCCTATCATATTATACTAACTCCAGTTTAAGGGTCACATTCCCCCACCTTTCCCATTTATTACAATGAAATTTCCTTTTGCCTATGGGGAGTACCCTTAATTTCAATTCCTTTAATTGGCTGACTCAATCAGTTCCCCAACTGAGGATATATCCTTGCAGAGTTCCACTTTTGTAATTTCATTATTTGCTAGTATTATTTTAGGGCACACAATGCCTGTTTGTGCATTTGTATCGTCACTTGTCAATCCTTGTTTAAGTAAAATTTCCCTTCATGTAAGTGCCCATCCTGTCCCAATACTATAAATAGCAAAGCCTGTAAGCCTGTAGGTCCCTCTTGAACCTAATCATCCCGCAGCATTCCTAAAATATGCACCTCTGACCTCCTAGTTGATCCTGGTTGCACCTCCAGCAATTCTTATACACCCTGGAAACATTCTATATATTCTAATCAAAGTATAAAATATTTGTGCAAGACACGTCTAGCTGAAAATTCTAGATTTTGTGGATTTAGCGACTTTCCCTGGCATTAAGCTTGCTTTTGAAAGTCATTACTTCATTTAATACTTCCTGTCATATTTTCAACTGTTTAATACCCCTCCCCCACACCTTTTAGTGTCTATAGTCAGTGCTCTATATAATCTGATCAGTAACCTACATATATTGACTTCTAATGATCTACCTTGAACAAGCAACTTGATTATCTCTGTTTTTGTAGTCCCTTTTTCTGGACTTCAGCATAACACAGTGAAGGTTTGTCAACTCACCCACCAATACAAAGTCACATAGTACCACGACTCAGACACACAGTATGCATCAAACACATAAATCCACATATGTGGAGGTTCTCTCGAAAAACTTCCTGAAACACCAGAGACCTCCAGTCTGTTACTGCTAGCACAGTCTCCACAGCACCCATGACACATAGCAACACCAATGCATCACCCAACCAAGACCATAAGGCGTAACATTCAAAAAATCAAGGTTTTCTTGTCATTGGAGACTCAGTAGAGAGACACACGATGTCCCACTCACCAGGTTGGACAAGGAGAAAGTCACGGTCAGCTGCCTGTCCGGTGTCAGGATTCACCAAATCACACATGCACTCAGGTGTCTCAGCAACAAGTACCATTATGACTCTGTCATAGTTCATGTTGGTGTGAATGACCCGAGATGTACCTCACAAGAGAGACATGGTCGAGATCTCAGAGTATGTATCTCAGGCAGGTATGTCCCTAGCCTTGAGCATACTACCCTTACCTAGAATGATGCCATAAATGATTGATTTCAATAACTGGCTTAGTTTTTGGTGTCACTCCAAGGGGATCCAGTTCCTGTCTGCCTGGAAACCCATGGTTGACAAACCTCGCTGCTTTGCCAGAGACGGTTTGCACCTGGCACCCCTAGGCTTTCGACTGCTGGCAAAGGCTCTTACCACCCCCAAAGTGCCTTTTTTAGACAAGGTCTCAAAAACAACATTACTGACATGAAATTAACCAATCAGAACAAAATAAGGGTCATGTTGCTAAATGCTAGGAGCTTAAACCAAAAATTGCACTCCTGGAAGCACTTCTTTCACTAGAAGATATAGATGTCTGTGCAGTCACAGAAACCTGACTTAAGGCCTCACAGAGTATCCTGGCCCTGCAAGGTTACAATGCCTTCCACACCTTTAGACCACAAAATGAGAGTGTGAAAACCAAAGGAGGCGGTGTTTCAATCTATATTACAGATAAATTCACCTCACATCTAGTTAGACTGGACAACTCCATGGAGTTACTCCAGGTCCAGGTTACGATGAGTAAGATCCCTATTCAAATCCTAGAAAGTTATAGATCCCACTCCATGGGTCACTACACCCATGAAGCCTACTTAACCAAACTGAATACAATTTCAAATTTTACCGAACACACTGGTTATGGGGGATTTCAATTATCCCACCATCAACTGGGAAACCTACTCTAACCCAAACTCGGTAGCACAAAAGTTCCTTGACTTTGTGAATTCAAACGCCCTGGAGCAAAATGTCAATACCCTGACAAGAGGAACAAACATTCCAGATCTGGTCCTCACCAACATGTTAAACAGGTGCTCTGCTGCAACTGTTGGACCTCATTAGTTAAAATTGACCACAAATCGGTCACCTTTGAATGGATACTAAGACCAGAATTCACAATGGGTAAAATCATAGTAAAAAAACTTCACCAAGGCAAACTATACTCTCCTAGGTGAAGGTATAAATGCATTCCAAGCCCTACCCAAAACAGAAAGTGGTAACTATGCTGAAGCTTACACTAAATCCCTGTATAAATCACTTGCATGTATATAAACTCGTCTGCAACAGATAGAATTAAAGCCACAGTCCCAAGTAAAATCAAGCTGCCATGGTGGACTTCCAGCATCAGCAAACTCTACAATAATTGCAAGAGGCTGCTGTCCAAGGAAACAAAGACAAGGACCCAACAATGGAAAAAAAAAACACTCTCCTCAGCCTTAACAGGCAAATAAGACAACTTGTCAAATCCTCCAAGAGCTTGTTTGAGAGAAATCTAGCAAGCACTGCCAAGGATAACCATAAGGCCTTTTACAGCTATGTATGTAACCTAAAGGGTAGGACCCAAGCATGTGCAGAACTGGGGGGCCAATGGTATCATACCCACAGAGATGGCGAACTTGCTAGCAAATAGGTTTGGTGAAAATTTCACTCCCTTATTCCCTCCCAACTCATAACAAACTCTCCCTCAAACTTCCTCCCCAACCTTACATATCTAAAGAACAGGTCCTTAAAGGCCTGTCCAAGGCAAAGATCACAGACTCTATGAGACCGGATGACATCACAGGCTGTCTTCTGAATAGGATAAAACATGAACTAGCATCACCACTAAGTACCCTTTTCAATCATAGCCTAACCACAGGCTTTGTTCCCATGGAATGAACAGCTACAGTTATTCTCCTCCACAAACGTGGCCTAGCAACAGACCTGGGGAATTACAGACCCAAAAGCCTGATCAGCCTCATCTGTAAGGCCATGAAACTTATCATTAAGGACCTCATAAAGAAAGTAAGATATGCGACCTCCAAACCCTGGATCCTACACAATTCGGCTTCATGAAGGGTAGATCCTGCCTGTTAAATCTGGTGGATTTCTTTCAAAGTGTGACCAAGGCCATTGTTGAGGGTAAGTCTGTGCACACAGCATACCTCAACTTGGTAAAGGCTCTTGACACAATCCCACATTCAGGCATTACCAATAAACTTAGTAATCTGAATGTAAACCCCTTCGTTGTAAGATGGATTGCCAACTGGCTCACAAACCAGACACGCACTATCAAAGTGAGTGGCTCACCAGCTGAACTGTTACCAGCGGGGTGCCCAGGGGTCAATGCTGCTTGGTATATACTTCTCAGAAGTTCAGATCAAAACTAAAGGATTGTGGCTGTCAAATTTTGCAGACGGCTGCAAATGAGGTGCAATCATTAAATCCCCAAATGATGTAAGTATACTCCAGAATGGTCTCACAGGCCAACAACTGGTGTATTAGTTATGGTTTCATACAGAATGCAAAGAAATGCATCAGTCCCCTTCTGCACAAACAATGTCCCTTTACACTATCAAATCAATAACAATACCCTAAGTACCCATGAAGTGGTAAGGGACCTGGGATCATATGTTGACCACGACCTTAACTTCAACCACCATGTGTCTACCATTGTAAGGAAAGCTTTCCACATAGCTCACTTGATTAGTAAAGGCATCACCTCAAGAGCAAGACAAGTTATAACCCCCCCCCTATACTTGGCACTTATCCGGTTCATAATTGAGTATAACACCCATTTCAGTAGATACTATACTAAGCACCTAAAGCAATGAAGACAGACCTCAGAGGTTTCTAACAAAGAAGATAAAGGGCCTCCCGCATGTGCCTTACATGGGCCGACTAAAATCCCTGTCACTATACTTCATATTGTATAGACTTCTTAGGAGAGACTAATGCCTGGCCTATAGAGCAATCCAAGACCCAAACCTAATGAATTTACAGCACATCCATAAATCAAATGGGTCTAGGGATACCCATTCCAGGGATTTAAATACGGCCTGCAACAAATAGGACATGCTGGAGGGCAGCTTTATCTCCCATTGACTTCCATGTCTTTGGAACAGGCTACCAATTCATGTGAAACAGAGCACCTCTATGACACTGTTTAAGAGGAACCTGGATGAGTGGTTGGAGCACCATAAATTCTTACCGGGGATAGCACCCACAACCCTCCTGGACATGGGCAGTCATCACTAAGTGCAATCTTGGGTATTGACTAGTACCTCTACGGCATTACATTGAGTTGAAACGACTAGGCTTAAAATGACCTCTTGGTCAATAGCCTAGTAATCTCCGATGATCCTATGATACTTCTCTAACATTCTCAGAAGACCCTTGTATTTTATCAAGTCTATGGGATCAAATAATTTACTAGTGAATTCAGCCCAAGATATCTGTTGGCCTTAAATTATAAATTGCTTCCCCAAAAAATATTTCCCTTTCAGTTTCCCACCACTTGTGGTTTAGAGACATGTCTATTCTCAGTTCTAGTCTTAGCCATGTATATGGGCCAGAGCTCACATCTCCACCACATAATCTCTTTCCTGGTTAAAAAAAATTCTTAAATTTAAGGAACTGGTCCGCAACTATTAGAACCCGTAATCCAGCTGTCTCTTGGGGCCATATAATTAATTTCTCATCTGCAATAGCAACATCTTCCATTTGGATTGGTAGCCCTCTGTTTGAATAAAGTACAGCCATTTTACCTGTGTGGCACTGTGGTAAAGTTCCATATCTGGAGCCACCAAACCCCTTTCGCTTACTATGAATGTCATAACATCCTGTTCCACAGGTGGCAGTTACCCCAGACATATTTCAATATTTTAAGCTGAGCAGATAAAATACCTCTCAACCTCTTAGTGAAAGAATTCTGGGCAAAGTTAAAAATAATGGGGGGGGGGGGCAATTTTTAAATATTGCTCTTAGAAATTTAGAAAGTTGATAAAAGAACAGGTTTTGTATTAGCATACATTTTTGAAATATATGAAGTCTGAAGCTCACACATCTGTCATTATTTAGTGACTTCAATTCTCAATGATTTCCCCAAATAATATACATTTTAGGAGGAAAAGACCAAAAATATGAAGCAAATGTATGTACAATTGAGAGGTATGGCCTGTACTTCTCTTTCTGGATCATACAGGAATGTCTAGCCTAAGTAAATTATGAGGGGTAATGCAAACGTACATCTTCAAGACCTGAATTTTGTGGTCAAGGTTTTTCTTCAGAATTTCCCATTTCCTAATTATCTTCCTGACCTTCTCCATCCTCACTGTCCATGATTCCTTTGGAGAGTTCCTATTCCTCCAGGCAAGCCATATACCTAGATACTTAAGCCAAGAGAGACTCCACATGCATTGGTTTGTTCTGAATTAAATTGCAGGAAGGAGCATAACAGACACTTATTGTCTTACTTTTATACTTGTTTACTTTGTATCCAGATATCTCTGCAAAACTGAGAATTTTCTTGTCCCTCTCAATGATAATTGCCAGGACTCTCATAGATGGAGTAGAATTCCCCCAGCATTATTGTCAAAAGCAAGCACTGAGACCACCACTACTGTATGTCAATAACTGGCTATACTACACTCTAACAAATGAAGTTTCAGTAAGCACTCTTCTGTTGCGTTAATTTCATAGTGGTTGATCAAAAGCACATGCATTTGAATTATACAACCCACCTGTCCACTTTCCCACTACTATGCAGTCATGGAGTTGGCATACATAAAGGATGTGAGTGGGCAAAGCTCCCCAACTGATGAGTGCAGGGGGACTTCCCACGCTTTTATTTTCTTTGTTTTACAGTAGTGAGTTATGTTTCACAAATATTCTATGAAACAAAACTACTACAATGATTCAGTTTACCATAAGTAAAGCATCATAAACATTAAAAACCTCAAAGGCAACTGGAATCACTGTTAACAGCAACCACCACTCTAAATCCCTTCCAAGACTTACAGCAATGTCTGCAACTGAAGCACTCTCAACACCTTGCAATAAAAATGAAACAAGAACACGTCTAGTGCCACAGAGATATAGTTCTCCATATCTTTGACTTCAGTGATCCAGGTTTGTCTGGCCAACCAGGGGCTAGATGAAGAAGAATTCAGTTTCTATTGCAAGGACATGGGAGGGGCTTGGAGATTCTACATTATACTGGTGATGTACATGTGCACAGTCAGGAGTTGGATGTGAAATGTTTTAATTTGTCTATTTGTTTTAGTGGAAGTGGTAACTTGTTCCAAAGTTTGAAGACATAACTGGAATACAGAGCATCTCCTGCAGCACTGTTTGACTTTGTGGTAGCCAGAACAGCTTTTTCACTAAAATGCAACTCACTTCATGGTGAATACTGCTGAGGGGTGTTTTTACTGATGGTCAGTTATTATGACTGTAGATTAAATTATGTGCCGTGACTAGCGCAGTGTAGATCAAGTGTCATGGTAATCCTAACCACTTTATTTGTTTAAAGCAAGAAAGTGGTAAGTCCCAGGAGAGGTTTGTAGCAAATTTTGATACTTTGCTGTAGCATGCCTCTAATATTGTTTGTTGTGTGGTTTGCAAGTTTGTAAATATGGCTGATGCATACAGGACTGCAGAAAGGAGATTTGGTTCTTCTTCTTTTATTATCAGTTAGGTATGGGTTTGACCAGCAGAGAAGTCTGTTTTTTATGACTTTTTCTATGTGCTGATCAAATTTCAGACTTCTGTCGACAGCTGCACCTAGTAGTTTTTGTGTGGGCTACCTTTTCTATGGTAGTGTTATGAGTGATATAATACTAAAGAGTATTTGAGGGCATAGCATTTTTTGGGTGCGAATAACATTAATTTGCTTTTCACAGGGTTTAACAGCAGCCTTGCACCAGTTAGCCAGGATTCAACAGAAAGGAGGGATGTTAGGGTGATTGTTTGGAGTTTTGTAAGACTTGCTGCAGTGCAAGGGGGGGGGGGGCATCATCATTGCACTACATGATGGTAGCTTGTTGGGAAACTGAGTAGAAGGGGGACAAGAATAAAGCCTTGAGGGACACCTAAAGGAGCTGGAAGAAAAGCTGAAAAGGTGCACTGCTATTTTACACCCTGTTGCTAAGGTAGCTACTGAACCAGGATGGAACAGGTTGGGAGAGGCCTACAGAGGAAAGTTCATTTACTAATTTAGGATGAGAGACAGTGTGAAATGCTTTGGATAAGTCAAGGAAGATGGATGAGACAAAATTGATCTGCATTCCTGTGATGATTAACTGTGTTGGGGTAATGTAGTAGGGCAGTTGTGGTGCTATGACTTGGACGAAAGCAATGCTGGGTCTGAGAAGGGAGGTTGTTAGCAGTAAGGTGCTTGAGGAGCTGTGTGTGAATACATTTCTATAGGATATTTGATAAAGTAGACACCATTGATAGGTCTGTAGTTAGAGACTTCTGCTGAATTTTTGTCTTTGTGAAAGAGTATGATAAAAGCTTTTTTTCCAGATGGTTGGGACAGGGCTCTCTGTAATGGTATGGTTAATAAGTATGGAGCGTGGGTAGACCAGACGTAATTTTGATATATTCACCTGGAAGGTTATTTGCAGCTAGACTTGTGGGCTTTAGATTCTGGAGATGTTTTCTGATTTTTGAGGTAGGGACAGGTTTTATGGAGAAGGAAGTAGTGAGATCATTTATCTAAGTAAGTGGTAAGGGAACAGAGGAGGGATTATCTTTGACAAGACATACAAATGTTTGGAAGAAGCAGCTGTTGAACTCTGTGGCAATGCCACCGTTATTATTAGTCAATGGTGTTGATGTGCTTGTTTAACCAAGATGGAAAAGAGTTTTTATGGATTGGCAGAAGAGCTTTGGGTTACCTTGGTGTTTCTCTTGGAGGTTAATATAGAAGTCGTTTTTTTTGTACGTTTTGGTATGGGATTTGGTACAGTTTTTGAGTTGTCGGAAATTTTGCCAGTTGCTTTGAAATTTGTTACGTGACCACTGTTTCCAAGTTTCTCCCTGATGTGCATAATTTGTTTAGTTTCTTTTGTTAACAAGGGTGGTGGGCTAGATTTTATCGTTTTTTTTTTCTGATGCGAGCCACTTCATTTAATATATTTAGAAATACGTTAAATTCATAGACTGCTCCTACAGAGGCATTTTTTAATATTCCAGTTACATGGTTGAAGGCTGGAAATAAAATTTTGCACTTGGAATTTGCTGATGTTGTATGCATACTTATATCTGATTGTCTGTGGGTACTGTTTTACTAACTTACAACAAAGGTAGGAATATGGTAATTGATGGTGCCTGGTAGGCAACCACTGGTGGTTATTTTATTAAAGGTGAGAATCCAATCCACTGTAGATTCTCTACAGGTAATTCTGTTAAGCCTAGTTAGGAGACTGACATGTTGATTGAAGCTATATAGATTTATTGTGTAGGTGAGGGTATTGGAGCATATTAGTTGCCAGTCAATACTGAGGTCTCTCAGTAGGATTGTTTCTTGGCTTATGTTGGTGGATAACCAGCACAGAATTTCTTCAGCAGTATTAATATTGTTAACTTGGGATATGTACAGAGCTGTAGAAAATCACAAAAAAGGAAGTCCTTTACACAGAAACAGATTGTACAATAATATTTTTAATAAAAAACACACAGTATAAGCACTTTTCTGCATCTGGAGCATTTCTCCCCGGGCCTCCGCTGAAAACAGGCTCTGTGGAACCTAGTCGGACATTCCCGGTCAACAAATGTTAAATAAATAAATAAAAAATAAAAAAAACTTTCGTCTCCCAAGGAGACTTCAGATACAATTAAAATTCAACTTAAAATGAAGTTTAAATACTTTCCAGCATCATACTGAATGCCTATCAATTTTCATCAATTAACACAGTTTACTCAAGTTTCATCTCTGAAAGAGATCTATACCAGTCTCTCCTCTTGAAACCCCTTCTATGTTGTGTTGTTACAAACTCTATTCAGTTTAAATATAAAATTGTTCATACAACTTATTCACCAAACAAACTTATGTTCTCCTACCCACCAAGTTTGTATATTAAACTTTAAGCATTTCACTTTTGCCCAAGGTTCTATACACCTTAAAAAGAGAGTAGCAGTTGCAGCTAATGCACATTAAAAAAAAAAAACACTTGTGCGTATGCATGCATGTATGTATATATATATATATATATATATATATATACACATATATATATATATATATATATATATATATATATATATATATATATATATATATATATATATATATATACATATATATATATATATATATATATATATATATATATATATATATATATATATATATATATACATATGTATATATATATATATATATATAGCTACGTATAAAAGTGTGCATAATTAAAAAAAGAAAGAAAACAATCCTTCATGTTTTAAATCATGGATTACCTCACAGTATGTCCTTGTGTTCCAAGAGAGTCACAAAAAACCACCCTCCTAATGAAAGTATCAGCAAAAAACCAAGGGGGGTAAAAAAAACATGAGAACAAGGGTGGTAGGTAATAAGCAAGATGAATTTTGACCACCTTGTGTTTACTTCTCATTCCAGATGTAATAAAATGTGTTATTCCATTTAAATTATCTCAGCCATACAATACCAATGTAAGGAGTGTAAAATAATATTCTTTACTTGCTCCCTTTCTTCCAAGGTTACTAACCCTTATCGTGGGACCTCAGTCCTACACTTTGTCATCCAAACACAGTCCTAGTTTGTTCTCTTGTTTTGTTCCTAAAACGGCCCTTATATCTTAACCTATCATTTCCGCCCTCTCTTTTAATAAGGGACCAATAGATATATGGTCATTCGGACCTAGGGGTGAAGCGGCATTGTACCCAAGTTGCGAAAATAATTCCTTTTTAAAGTAGGTCTCTGCCAGTCACCACCCCTGAAATTGATCTGGACCTCATCAATGATACCAAATTTATATCCTTTAAATTCTTTATACTCTTTTATATGCCTGTATAGGGTATTGATCTCCTTCTCCTTGTTAATTTCATACAAGTGCTCATAGATTCTTGTTCTTAAAGCTCTCTCCCCGTCTTGCCTATGTAAAAAGCAGTACAGGTATCACACTTTGCTAAATAAACTATCTTGTTTGTGGAACATTTCCCCTTCACGAAATACACCCTGGTCTGTTTGTAATTTTGTAGCACACACATTTTTTTCTTTTGTAATAAATCTACATTGTACACAACATCCACAGGGTGTCGTCCCCTTCTCACTGTTTCTACTGTTTGATCCACAACTCTCAAACATTTGTTTAAAGTCTGCAGAAGAAATTTATTGCAAAAAGTAAGCTGCTTTTAACTAAATTTGGCATTTTGTGAGTTAAAGCAATTAGACTTTATTTGCAGCATGATTGGTTGAATGAGCATTTATAAGGGTGTGTGCTATTTTGTCTGTTAAACAGTCTGAAGAAGCGAATGTTATTCGCGAAAGCGCTTACTTTTTGCAATAAATTTCTTCTGCAATAATTTCCTGCCATGTGGAAACATTTCTGTTTTTATATTTACTATTATTGATCTACTTTAGTTGGTTCCCTTGTCTACTCAGAGGCTTGCCTGATTTTTATTTGTTTAGTCTCCCTGTTTATATAAGCAAATGTGGGCTCTCTACCCTCTATTTCATATATTTCCCTATTAGTTTTAAAAATATTCCAATTAGAAACTACTATATCCCTTATCTGACCCTATCTATATCTTATCTATAGTTAGTAATTTTAATCCTCTTTTCCATAGGTCATCTTTCAATTTCTCTGAGAAATCCCACGAGTCTCTCAGTAGATGCGGAATTTTATTAACTACCTCTTTTGTCCATTTATCTATCAAGACCACAACGGGGTGGGTTTTTGACTGCCATTGCCAATACACGCTTTTCATCTCAACAACACTACCCAGATCTAGTGCTGAATACCATCGTCTGCAAGTTTAATGGTTGATTGCTACTTCCTAGGCTGTTAATCTGTGAAGATCTTTAGCAGCTTAGTCATGCATTCCCACTCACTATCTAGCCTTTCTAGTTTAATCCGAAGGCTCCTGTATTTTGTGGAAGTTTTGTATAACCTCAGGTGAGCTAATCCTTTAGTACTGTATAAAAACCCTTTGTATAGTAAGCATGGATAACTACAACCTTGCAGCAGGTATGGTAAACATTCTGGTGTTCTATCACCTTTATTACTGCAATGCACTTTACCTAGTGCTTTAAAATGGTCATCTGGCCTGCCTGCAATGGATGCAGAATTTCACTGTCAGGTACGGACTGATACACCTAGAACATGTCATATTATCCCTGTGCTGCAACATCCTGCTGGATGCTGGTTGTGGCCAGATGTGTCTTTAAGATGTTTACCCTCAACCTTCTGTGTCCTTCAAATGAAGACATCTCTGATAATCCAAAAGCTGTTCAGACCCTATATCTGTTCAGACCCTATATCCCTCAACAAAAGGATCAGGTCATCAGATGCAGGGCTGCTGGCCATTTTGTGGACTCAGAAACATTGGGCAGGGTTTCTTTCTTATATTTCTTGTGTTTTCTGGAGTCCACCACCATTGCTGACGCAGGCATGTGAGACAGTGAGGTCTCTCTTTAGTAGTCTCTATTGTGAGCCCAGAGGGAGTATTTATGTAAATTTAAGAAACTATTTTTAGAACATGGAACTTTAAATATTTTTAAGATTTATATTGTGTTTTTAAATAGCTTACATTTGGTTTTCATTGTGCCCTTTCTTTTGACATTTTAAATTTGTGTATGCATGGATTAAAGCACTTTGCCTCAACAAATAAAAACACATAACTTAGGCAAATGACAAGTGGATGAGACACTTACACATGTAATGTGAGATGCTGCAGGAGATATGACAGCAACTATTTTTCTGTTTAACAGAGCTTTCTAAATGAGACTTACAACTAGAGTCTTGTTTGTATTCTGTGCTATAGTAGGGTCAGCATGAACACATGCTCTCCACCTGTTTCCTGATAAAGGACAACAGCTACATGAATCAAAACCATATTTATTCTGCTGGGAAACTGCAGTGCTACTTCCTAACAGTCTGGTTGCTCAATTACACCTATGAGATACAGACCTGACTTACAGATTTGAAAAAGACCGACAGAGACTTGAAAACCGAAGAACTACTACAGACATATGACCATCAGTACTAGAAACTGACTTTCCCTGCCAAAACAGATGCCACTGAACAATAGATTTACAAGATCAAACTATTATATACAAAAAGTTAGTCTAAGGTATACAAATGATGTAGTACAGCCTTTAGTGTATAATGCAGCTACAGCCAAGAAACTAATGTTTCTACCCAGCACATTAATATTATGGCATGAAAGCCAAATAATGCATTGTTTTCATATTAATTAGAAATAAATCATTTCCTAACTTCACTCAACACCTTTTGTGGCATTCCCTTCAAGGTAGCACTGAATTAAAACACACACAAACTTGCCAAAGTGACTTAGTTGTTTCAGTCCATGTCCAGAATATTAGCATAAAAGTACAAGACATTTGTACAAACTATTAGTATCATTTAGCTAGCTCTGTTTCACAGAATATATTTTCTGTCATCTCTCTTACAGTATCTCACATTGCATGTGTAAATGTTTCATCCAGTTATTTAATTTGACTACTTACTTTCTGAGTATACTGCACTCTACATCAATATCAATCTAAATGAAGTATCCCTGTAATTGCATTACATTATGCATCAATCAAGGCTTAGCTGCAATATTCCTGTCTGTAACTACAACCTCTCCTGACCATAAATCATTATTCAAACTGCTTATAGTCTAGACTGCATTCTTGTTATGTTTCTCAACTATGCCCAAAAGTATTTTAATCTTGCAGTATACATTGAAACCAGTTTTAGGACTAGTAACATGCTTCTCTCTTCCTCTTCATAGTTAAAAATGTCAAATATCTAACCCCACTTATGAAATACAGAAATACTACACACTAGTTGTTTTCTGGGTTTTCACAATTCCAGTCACAGTGAGATGCTACTCAAAATTCTGAATCCAAAGTTTTAGATTTTCCACACTGCTTCAAGAAAATTCAGGGTTGTAATGAAAACTGTGTCAAAAATGGAGAAATGTGTCTGAAGAAGGCAATAATGACTTACAAAGACAAGCTCTTTCTATAATTAAATTACACAAGTGTGACTTAATCAAAGTGCACTATGTGGTTCTTCTTCTTCTGACCACTCCTTCTCATTGACAAGTTTTAGATTTATGGTTCGGGCTCAAGCTTTAGGGTTAGGGTTTTTGGTTAGACTGTTAGGGTTAGTGTTTTAGGGTTAGAGATTTAGATTTCTGGGAAACTAGTTACTTAAATTACTTCTGCTAGGAGAGCACAATACTGAAATACCCGCTTTTTATATCACCACATTCTGAAACACAACTTATACCATCTAATAACATTTGCCTACTGTAAGCAGTACTGAAATCCGTACAGTCAACAAAGAACTAGTAATTCCCTAAAACTGAGGCAGCCAGTGGCAAAATGAATTCACTATATGCCAATGAGACATTCAACAGTGAAAGTATTTTCATATTAGAAAAGACTGTAATGTTTGGTTCAACACTAATGTGAAAAAACAGAAAACAGTGTAAGCCTTAACTTTTCACACTAAAAAAATAAAAATTCTAGCTTGGTTACACAAGGATGTGAGACACTAAATGAATACGAGAACAAGAAAAAAAAAAATCACAGACTTAAAGAAGCAGCTTCAAACGCTTAAAAAAAAGAAGTTATGTCTTACCATAACGTTCCATCTGTGTTGTAGATCTGTGTTCATTCATTACTAATAGGACCTCGGTTCCGTCCTCAGAACTGATACGGCTGTTTCCAAGCTCACGCCAACCAAAATCCCCCAGCTAAGACCTACCCATAATGCCCCTCTCCTAGTTACTCCAGATCGAGTTTGCCCACCCCTAGATAATAGATGTGGTAATAGAAAAAATAGTAGAAGGGTCTGTCTGAGCAAATACCCTAACCAAGAGTTCCTAAAGTCCACCAGGATCCCAGGCAGGGGGAAGGAGGGCGGGAAGTAATGAATGAAGAAAGATCTACAACACAGATGGAATGTTATGGTAAGACATAACTTCTTTATCTGATGTTGTAAATCTTTGTTCATTAATTACTATTAAGACTGAGTCCCCAGCTACTTGAGCCCTGGGTGGCTCTAAGGAAGGATATTCCAGAGCACCATAGAACCAAAAGATGCTCATCCCTGGAGGCCAAATACAATTTGTAATGAGAGATAAAAGGTATGAGGTCTTGCCCAAGCGGCTGCTGCACAGATATCATCCATAGAGGCTCTGGAATGAAATGCTACAGAAGTAGCCATAGATATGGTAGAATGAGCCTTTACTCTAGTAGGTAAGGATAGCTTATTCTGTTGGTAGATAAAGATAATGATGTTTCTAAGCCAGGAGGATAAAGTCACTTTGGAAACAGGTTTACCCAATCTAGGTCCTGCAAGTGCCAAAACAATTGATCTGTTTTCATGAAAGATTTAGTCCTGTCCAAATAACAACAAAGCTGCAGATGCACATCAAGGGTGTGCAAAAGGTACTCCTCTCTATTAGAATGCTGAGGGAAGAAAACCGGCAGGTCAATAGATTGGTTAATGGAAAAAAACAGAAATTACCTTGGGCAAGAAAGAAGGGTTAGTACGAAAGGACACCCTATCTGTGTGGAATATCAAGTAAGGTCTCTTGACACTCAAGGCCTGCAGTTCAGACACTCTTCTCGCTGAGGTAAGTGCTACTAGAAGTAAGGTTTTCCATGACAAAAAATTTAAATCACATGAATCAAAGGGCTTGAAAGGAGGACCTGTGAGAGACTGAAGTACCAAAGTCAAGTCCCAGGGTTCTAAGGGAGGCTTGACCGGAGGTTAACATGTAATAGTCCCTTCAAAAAGGTCTTGCATAGGTGGTGTGACATAGCTGAAGAATTATCAAAGTCCATTATGAAAATTGGCGATCGCTGCTAAATGTACAGTGATCGTTGATGCTGAAGCTCCTGCATGTAAAAAAAGAGTAGTCAGGTATTGTAGGATCTTTTGAAAAGGCATAGAGAAAGGGCCTAAGTTCTGATCTTTGGACCAAATAGAGAACCTAGTCCATTTACTAGAATAAACTTTCCTGGTGGAAGGTTTGTGTGAAGCCAGAAGAATTTCACGAACAGGAGATGGAATGTCTGGCAGCCTGACAATCACTGGAAGTGGAGGACCCACAGCTTGAGACTGTGTAGGTTCAGATGAATCAGTCCCGGAGGATGAGATAACAGGTCTTGGGAATGATCCAGGATCCACAGGCTGTGAAGCAGATGAGGCCATGGAAATGGGAATCAGACCTGATGGGGCCAGTAGGGGGCAATGAGGATCACTTTGCTTCTCAACCTCTGAGCTTTTGGGAGAAATTTTGGGATGAGGGGAAATGGGGGAAAGGCATACAGAAGACCCAGGGGCCAATCGTGCGTTGGAGCATCCCTCGGTGCTTCCCCAAGGGGGGATCAGGGAAGAATAGCTTCTGCATTTGTTGTTTAGGGGGGAAGCATGGCTTGCCCCAGCGTTGGAAGAGCCGATCTCCTGTTACAGGGTTGAGGGACCACTTGTGAGGCATCAGGATGTTCCTGCTCAGATTGTCCTCAATAAGGTTGGAACTCCCTGGAATGTGCGTTTCTATAAGAAAGCGGTTGAAAGCTATCACCCAGTGCCAAATCCTCATGGCTTCCTGACACAGGGGGTAAGACCTGGTTCCGCCTTCCTTGTTGATATACCAGACGACTAACATGTTGTCTGACTGAATTGCAATGGTCCCAGACAGTAGGGATGCATGAAACGCTTGCAACACTAAGAGAACTGCCCTCAGTTCCAGGACATTTATGTGCAAGTTGGCCTCCATGGGGACCAGGTGCCTTGGACAGTCTTTCCCTGGAAATGCCCCTCACCCTAACAGGGAAGTGTCCATGGTCACTGTGGCCATGGACTGGGGAAGACAGAACGGTTGACACCAAAGATTCGTCTGTGGCTTCATCCACCATAGCATTTCTTCCTTGCAACGGTTTGTAAGGCGTATCATGTGGTTGAGTGGGTGAGTTAGCAATGACCACTGTGCGGAAAGGAGCCACTGCAGGATTCTCATGAGTAGTCTTGCCAGTGGTACTAACATAATGGCAGCTGCCATGGAGCCCAAAAGTTGCAGTATAAGATATGCTGGCACATAGGTGTGAGGAAGAAGGTCTTGGAACTGGAGTCTTATTTTCAAAAGCCTGTGGGGGGGGGGGGGGGGAGCTTGACAGGATGTTGTGTCAAAGACCACGCCAATAAATTCCAGTGTCTTTGTTGGGGACATTTGAGATTTGTCTTTCTTGATTGTAATCCCCAAGCGGAGAGTGAGAGCTCGAGTGTAAGAGAGGCTGCGGACTAGGAGATTCCTGGTCGGAGCGGTAAGGAGCCAATCGTCTAGACAAGGAAACACCTGGAATCCTTGTAGTAGAAGATGAGCTACCACAACTGCCATACATTTGGTGAACACTTGTGGGGCTATCGAGAGACCGAATGGCAGTGCCCTGAACTGGTAGTGATTGGTTCCCAGCCCGAAGCGGAGAAACCTCCGGGAGTGGTGATCCATTTTTATGTGATAGTACGCATCCTGGAGGTCTATAGGGCACATCCAGTTGTCCCTCCCTAGGAAGGGAAGAATGGACTGTACTATGACCATCCGGAATTTTTGAGGTTTGATACATTTGTTAAATAGGCTGAGATCCAGGATTGGTCTCCATTCCCCTGTCTTTTTTGGCACTAAAAAGAACTTCGAATAAAACCCGGATCCTGTCTGGTCTGGTGGGACTGGTTGGAGGACTCTTTTTCTTAGCAACATTTTTATTTCTAAGGCTGCTAATTCCCTCTGATAGGGCAATACATCGGGGATTCGTTTGACAGGTCTGGGAGTTAAATCGAATTGTATTTGGTAGCCTCTGGATATTATTTTCTGCACACAAACATCGGTAGTAATAAGATGCCAGGCCAGTAGATGCAGAGAAAAACAACCCCTGACTGTTTCCAGAGGAAAGGAATTGGGCCGCTGCTCAAGAGCACTGGTAGGGTCTGCTGAAGAAAGAATAGTTACCGCCCTGGTTACGTGGACCCCCTCTACCCTGAAAGGGGCATCTTCCATATGAGTTGCCCCCTCTGCCTCGGGGGGATTGTTCACCACAAGTGTCATGAAAGGTTCCTTGAGATTTCTTGAACCACATCTTTCCTCCCTTCTGGTTCCTGTTATAAGAAATAGCATAAGCAACTAAAATAAGCATTTACTTTGGCAAAAAAAGTGAAGTTCAATTCAGCTTTAATATGATCGACGCCCAAACAGCAGACATAATGAAAATGTGTATCTGAGTTAGGCATCTTACGTCCACACTTGCCACACTGTTTAAATCCCAACTTAGCTTTGTCTGACATAGTAAGACAACAAGGCTATCCTATAGAAAAATTAAGGGAGAAAATACCAGTGATGTTATTTTTAAAAAATATCACTAGTAAAAAGGAAAGGCCTGTCAAAGACTGGCGAGAGGGACAGTACCAATAAGGTAAAAAATTTAATCATCAAGGAAAAGGGTAGGAAATAGGCTCAGGTTATAGGCGACAATGAGAAAAGGCTAACGACTGAAAATTAAATAATTTTGAAGAGAAACTGTCTTAAAAATTGACAATTTTCTACTCAGCTTTGACAGCGATGGCTAGTACGTCTGACTAGGAATGCGGCAAACGAGATCTGGAGTAACTAGAAGAGGGGCATTATGGGTAGGTCTTAGCTGAGAGTTTTTGGCTTGCGCGAGCGGGGAAACGGCCGTATCGGTTCCAAGAATGGAACCGAGGTCCTATCTGTAATGAATGAACAAAGATTTACAACACAGGTATTTGGTTAACACTACTGGTTAGAATGAAAAAAATAATTTAGTATCAAAGTAATGCGTTACACAGAGCCTTGACCTAACTAGGGTTACCACCTGTCCCACTTTGCAAGGACAGTCCCTCTTTGGGCAGTTGTGTCCCGTGAAAAAAACTAAAAAAATTGCAAATGTCCTGAGATTTTAGGAGAAAAAAAAATTCTTGAGTTTTTTAATAGTTGCATAAAACAGTTATTTTTCATCTGAAACACCTAAATGTTATAAGAAATAGCATACGCGACTAAAATAAGCATTTATTTTGACAAAAAAGTGAAGTTCTGTCCCTTGCACTGGCCATGGGTATGTTTTGTCCTGCAAAACCTCATGCTTCTACAAAAAATGTCCCACTTTGGGCATTTGAAAAGGTGGCAACCCTATGACCGAACAGGTGCAGTATCATCATTGTACATACTACACACGTTCACATTTACTATAAAAATATTATTAAAGGCCCCAAATCAGTAACAATTTAATATCTGACCGTAGCCCTCAACCTCTTAGAGCAAGAACTCTGGACAAAGCCATACATAAAAGTGGGACAAACGGCAAAAAATCGGGACAATTTTTAACTTTTGCTCTTACAAACTTAGAAAGTTGACAGAATAACAAGCTTTGCATTAGCATGAATTTTCTGAAGGTTATGAAGTCTGAAACTCAAATGTCTGTCATTATTTTCTAACTTTAATTTTTAATGCATTGCCACTAACTTGCCAAAATACCACAATTAAAAAAAAAAACAGACCAAAAACATGAGGCAAAAATCTGGACATTCTACGAAAATCTGTACAGTTGAGAGGTAATCTAACCCATTCACTTGGAAAATTAATGGAGTAAGCCAACGTACGTAAAGTTCACGAACTAAACCAATGAAAATTGTTTTTTTTTTATTTAAGAAACGTCTACAATGTAACTGCAGTAATAGTCGTCACACTTAGTCACAAAGGTTCTACCCAGTTAAGAAATTAATACGGTGAAAAAAAGTCACCTGTTTTATAAGGGACAGTTTATCTGGGGGACTGAAGTAAACTAAGAAACACGTTAACGTGTAACCCTTGATTTTTTTTATACTTCAAAATGGGCTATGACACTACCTGCAAGCCCACCTACCCAGGTTTTACATTTTAGAAGTCTTATCTAATCCCGCACCTTCTGCCAGACAGCTAAACACCTTAATTTCACCTTTAAACAATTACCTGAGTAACAAAAAAATGCACGACTACAATCACTATAATCAGTAATTCCGACTAGAGATACACAATGTTGACAAATCCTAGAGGAAGGGATAAACCTGCAATCTACCTTACCTCGCAGACGACCCGGTATTTGACAGGACTGACTTTGCGCAAGCGCATTCTCGTGACGTCACATCTCAGCCGCCTTAGTTGTTCAAGCAATGAAAAACAGTCTCACTTTTAGTAAAAGGAGAGTCTGATGGTCATCTGTTGATATGGCAGCAGTTCTCGTATGGAGAAATTATCGGTTTAGATTCAAAAACGTGGTGGTTTCAGCTGTCAGACTCCTTTCGAGTACTGCCGGTGAATGTTAACCTTAGTTCGGTTTGCTTTGTGCTATGCAAGCTTATAATTCGTTAGCTGTCTACATACAGTTGATGCACTCTGGGCTTAGTTCACTATCAAAGTTGATACCTCAGTATAGTACTGTAGATGGTAGAAGTTAAAATATCACTGGAGTCCTTCATTTCTCACACTGTTACGGAATGTATTAATCTTGAGTTTTACGGGTGTCTGGGATTTAGTTTGTTTGGTCAGTAAAGAGGTGTTTGTATACTCATTCAATTACTATCTTTACTGCACAGAGCAGCAGGGGCAAAAATGTAGTTAGAATGTATATTTTGTACTTGGATCTGAATTATGCTGTTGCCCCTGCCTTCCAGCTTCAGTTAAAATGTACTCCGTCCTCAGAATGTTGCCCCGCGTACGTAGGAAAGGCCCACATTATTTTCAACTTTTGCTACTTTTAACTGTAAAAAAAAAAAAAACTTTTCTTAGAGTTACGTTCGTATTACATAAAGTATGTTTTGTATAGCTGCATATGGTAAGAATTAATTTAAACAGCTGTAAACATTATGTGCTAGATTCTAACAGTTGCTCCTAAAATAAATAAATAAATAAAGCAATTGGGTAGTGGAATGAGCTCTTTTAAATAGTAGTTCAATAATTCTCTCTTTTTTGGGGGGGGGGGGGGTTATGATGTAGTGAAACAAATTAAGCAATTTAACAGGATTTCAACTCTTTCATCAGCGTCGAATAAAAGTTCTCCATGTTCAAGTGCGACTTTAATCTATGAATGGATAATAGCAAATTTACCCTAGTACTTTTATTACTAGTACCCCTTTTACTACTGATGGACAGAAATGGCTCCTAAATGCTTTATTCCATGCATGGGTCCTCTCAAATTATCTATGGTGTGATCTCAGTTATTCTAATGCATATTAATATATAATTACCAACCATGGGGTGGGTATGGGCAATCTATCACTGAATATGATGGGTTAATTCAAGCATCAAAAGGGAAACTGGCTAGGCATAAAATGGCTTGCAGGGACAGCTAGCCTAGTACTTGCCTGTGAGAGGATTTCACCTTTTCAAAAGTCCAAGTGGAAGACCTCTCAACTGTCCATGCATTTTGTCTCAATATTTTGCTCTGTCCTTCCTAATGCCTCCCAAAACTGACTAGAGAGAGATAAAAGGTGGTAGGTTATAGTTAATAAATGTCAGTATTTAAATGTACAAGCTTTTATTTCAGAAAATGTTATGCTAATTCGCATTCTTCTATTCTGCCAGTTTCTCAAATTAATAATACTAATGGTCTAAAATAGTGTCCCTGATTATTTCTAGACTTATCTCTGATCCTGAAGGCAAATGTTGAGCACTCTAGGCATATTATTTACTAAAATGTGAGATTTTTTTTGCATAACAGCACCCGCAGCCAGTGTCTTTTTTTTCAGTTTTAGTTTATGTTGCTTTATACATTTAAAATGTGCTTGTCTCTGTGTCTGCTTTACTTCACAGTTTCCATTTCTGGTATTTCAAATGCTGTATTGTTTTCCTGCCGAATTTAGAAAAACAAAAATTTTTCCACTAGTTTTAAAATTGTCTTGTTTGTGCTTGATTCACACACACAGCTGTCCGGTACTGGACTGCATTGCAAAATAGGGAGCAGTTACTAAGCAATGTCTGAAGCGTACAGCCAGTAAATTGGAGAACTACTCTCTCAAGGGGGGGGATTGTTGGTTCTGCTATGGAGATCTCCAGCATTTTGTATTGATACTTTTACTTTTGGTGAGGGATTTTCTTCTTCACTCATACACATGTGGTGTTAAGGGGAAAACGTTTTTGTTTTGGGAGGAAAGATTCTGCTTCCACCCCGTTTTGGCGTCAATGGCAGGTGCATTTTTGTCTCATGATAGGTTGTTTATTCTGGTAAATTTAGTAAAATCTGTCTTGATGTTAACACAGTAAAATCCTAGTGCTGTTCCAAAAGTAGAGTGCTTTTTATCATGGAAAAATATACGGAGTGTGAGCTGCGTAGTTTTAGTATCCCTTGCCTAACTGTATGTGATTGTACTGCATTTATCTTCTCCTAACACAATCCTGAGTTTTTCATCAATGGGTAGTCTGTTTTTTAAATTAACCATGTAGTATGTAATAAACTGAATTGCCACGGATGTTGCAGACCACTTAGTGTCCAAGCCTGTTGCTAGCCATAACTGTTCCCCCTCCACTTCCCAATTTTCTATTCAGGTAAAAATGTTGCCAGAGATGTCTATGTTTAAGAAATGCCACACTCTACAGGGTTACTTCCATATGTTGCATATGTTACATAACACTGCAGTATTCCAATTCTGCTCAGTGTTTAGTTTATTTATATTTGTCCAGTTACTGCTAATCCTGTGCAGTGTTCATAGGTTCATACTAGGCTATTTGCCCTAGGGCATTTATAAGCCTAGCCAGAGTGTGTTGGGCTTTCGCCACCCATTTTAAATTAATTTTGCTATACCCTATTTCGAGGTTAGTATACTGTGCCTCTGTCTAACAGTGACACAGAAGTGATACCCGGAGTAAACCTACTATCTCCCATCCACTCAAGATTCCTCTTGAAGAGAGTCAATGAGGGACTCTGCCTAACCTGGACTGGGATTTTATTCCAGAGTGAAGGGAGCCTCTGGGTTATGAATCTGTCCCTCCAGCATGTCCTATTTATTTCAGTGCTGAGGTTCAAGTCTCTCGAGCGCGTAGCTCGATGGGATTTGGATTTCCTGAGGTGCAGCATGTCCATTAATTCTGGGTTGGACATAGCTTTATACGTCAGGCACAGATCGCTTCTGAGCAGGCGGTATGCCACTGAGTAGAGCTGGAGTTTCTTTAACCGGGCAGCATATGGCATCTGTTTGAGCCCTTTGATCCTCTTGGTGAGGTACTTTTGGGGTCTTTCCAGTTGCTGCATTGTCTGGTAAGGTACATCCCAAAAGGGGCATTGTAATCAATTATGGGCCTGATGAGTGAAGAGACATGATGACCTCCCCTGATCTAGATGCGAATCCCTTCATGATTAGGTGGGCTATATAAAATGTTTTTCTAACCACTTTGGCCACGTGGTTGTCAAATAAGTGATTGCTATCAACTTGGGTCCCCAGGTCCCTAATTACTTCTTCTGTACTTAATGGATTACCACCTATGTGGTAATTTGTGGGCACTTTGTTTTTGCCAAAGGGGATGACTATACACTTTTTGGCATTTAGCTTGAGGCCATGGCTCTGGCACCAGTTGTCTGTTTCTATGAGGCCCTTTTGGAGGATGCTTGTGTCGGCTGGAGAGTCTATTACGGCACCCAGTTTGCAGTCATCTGCGAACTTGGTCAGCCACGGTCCTTCCATGTTGGCCTGTACCTCCGAGAAATATATACCGAACAAGAGAGGTCCCAGGACTGAGCCTTGTGGGACGCCACTTGTAACTGGTTTGGAGTCTGACATGGCTCCAGCAATTCTAACCATGTGGGTTCTGTCCTTGAGCCAGTTTGCAACCCATCTAGTGACATAGGAGTTTATATTTAAGCTGGTGAGCTTATCTATAATGCCCGAGTGGGGTATTGTATCGAAGGCTTTTGCGAGGTCCAGGTAGGCTGTGTGGACCACCTTCCCCCTCGTCAATGGCCTTGGTGACTGTTTCAAAGAAATTGACCAGGTTTAAGAGGCAGGATCTGCCCTTAACAAAGCCAAACTGGGTAGGATCCAGTGTCTGTAGGTCCCCAATATCTTTATTTATGAGGTCCATGATGATCCTTTCCATAGCTTTGCAGACCAAGCTAGTCAGGCTTATGGGGCAATGGTTTCCAGGATCCGTTGAGGCACCACCTTTGTGGAGTTGGACCACTGTTGCTGTACGCCACTCTTTGGGTACATATCCTGTAGTAAGGCTGAGATTGAACAGTAGTTTTATGTTTGGGTTTAGCTGTTCTTGGAGTTTATGTAGGACACAGCCCGGGACACCGTCTGGTCCCATTGATGCTGTGTTTTTTGCTTTGAAGAGGGCGGCTCTTACCTGAGCATCTGAGATGTCGGGGGCAGCACTCTGCTAGGATAGATATTTACCATTTTGGTGGGGAGGGGGGGGGAGAAGTTTGCGCTGAACCTGTCAGCTAGGATGTTGGCAATGTCTGTGGGTTCGGTGTATTTTTTGTCATTTTGGACTAATTCTGAGCATATCTGGGAATTCCCACCCAGGTTCCTAACATAACTAAAGAAAGCCTTGTGATTATCCTTAGTGTCCTGTGCAATTTTTCTCTCAAAGCTGGCCTTAGTTTTATGAGTGCCCGTAGTTTTTTGCTAATACTGATCAGAGATGCCTTCCCTTTTCGGGATTTTGCTCTATCATGTAGTAGCGTCCTCCTTTTATTGTATAGTTTGTTTATGGCTGGGGTCCACCAGACAGGACGTCTGCCTTTGGAGGATTGGGTCTTGGTTTTATTTGGGATTGCATGATCCACACATTCCTGAAGGTGTTCATAGAATGCGTTTATAAAGGATTCTGCGGTCTGGGCTGTATTTTCCACAGGCCCAGGGGCTTTGAAGGATTCCACCTCGGTTTTGAGGAGTGTGAAATTTGCTTTAGAGAAGTTTTTCACTGTGGTTTTCTGGGCAGGGGGTGGGGTCGGGATGTGAATATCCAGTGAGATTAGTTTATGGTCTGATCTTACCAGTGAGGGATACACTTGTGGTCTGGAGCATAGAGTCCCCATGTTGGTGATGATCAGGTCCAGTATGTTTTCCCCTCTTGTGGGAGTGGTAACAAGTTATTCCATAGCATTTGAGTTTATAAATTCTAGGAACCTTTGGGCTAGGGTGTTGGAGCTAGAATAATTCTCCCAGTCTATGTTTGGGTAGTTGAAGTTGCCCAGTATAATGGTGTTTGGAGAGACCTTCATATTTTCCAGTGTTCTCAGGAAGGCCGAGTGGGGTTCCTGGGTTTGGGAGGGTGGTCTCTAGCAGGCTATAAACTGGAAGGCAGTTTTACCCACTGTTAGTTGCACATGGATAGTCTCTGATGCTTTGTGCTGTCCCACCAACCTGGAGGTGTGGGTATCTTTGACGAATATTGATACTCCCCCTCCTTTTGTGGTTCGGTCCAAGTTTTGGGGCCGAAAAGCATGGTATGAGGTATAACCTGGTAGTGCCGGGGTACTCTCGGGAGCCTTGAACCAGGTTTCTGTTACTGCACAGATATCGATGTTCTCCATGCTAAGGAGAGTTTAGAGTGCGTGTATCTTGAGGTTTAGACTTCTGGCATTGAGTAGCATTACTCTTGGTTTCTTATCCCTTGTGATACCTATGGAGGTGGATTTGTCTTTTGAGCCTTGCCTAAAAAAGGCACTATGGGGGTAGCAAGAGCCTTTGCCAATATCCGAAAGCCCAGGGGTGACAGGTGCAAGCCGTCCCTAGCGAAGCATCGTGGCTTGTCGAGCATGTCATCCCAGGCTGACAGGCATTGGATCCCCTTTGAATGACACCAATACTTAAGCCAGTTGTTGAAATTGATCATCTTGTCTTCATATTGTGGCATCATACTTGGTGAGGGTAAGATGCTACTCAAGGTCAGGGTCATACCGGCCTGGGCTACATGCTCAGAGAGCTCCTCTATGTCTCTCTTCATGTAGTCTAGGGAGGTACGCCTCAGGTCATTCACACCAGCATGGACAATGACCGAGTCATATTTGTACTTGCCTTGGAGTGACCTGAGTGCTTGTGTTATGTGGTGGATCCTAGCGCCTGACAGGCAGCTCACCGTGACCTTCTCCTTGTTCAGCCTGGTGAGCGGGACGTCAGTGTGCCTGACGATAGTCACCTATTACAAGTGTATCAGGTGTGTTGTTTAGCCTTAAGGGCTGTGACTGTTCGGCACACTGGCTTTGTGAGCTATGTGTTGCACGTGTTTTGTTTTGGGGTAGCGGTTGCTTGGGTGTCTGCTTTGGATGTGTCTGCTGCTTAGGCAAATTTTTTTTTAGAGCCTCCGAGTATGTTTTTGTGTGTTTGTGTTTGGTTTGCTGTCGTGGTAGGTCTATGTGAGACTGGAATTGTAGTGAGTGTGGTTTCCTTCTCCTCCTGACTGGTTACGCCAGTACTGAGTTGAGAGAGCTTAGCCTCCAGTTTGGCTATATGGTTGCATCTCTCACATGTGTTGGAATTTGTTGTGAGGAGGAGAGGGTTGTCTGTGTACATGAGGCAGTTGTAACATTGCCTCAAGATTCCCAGATTCACCAGCTGGACCGGAGAGGAGATTGACAACTGACCTTTGGACATGCTAGAATAGTATTGGGAATTCCTTTATAATTGAAAAAAAGGGCCAATGGGGAACAAGGTACTCAAGGGGAGTTTGTGAGGGTGTAGTGCTTTTAATTTTTTAGTGCTGACTTAGTGAGCAAGTGCCAGGTAACTTAAATGCAATGTGTTACAGGTAACTTAAATGCAAAAACGACAAACAGTAACTTTCTTTCAAGTGAAGCAAGGAAATAAGTACAGTAAGCAATGTAGATATTAGGGATCCACAGAAGCGCTGAAAAGCCGCGTTTAGGTGGAATTAGCATTTCAGGGAAATAACAAGCAAACAAACAACAAGCATACAAACAAAGCTAGATTCAGCAGGCCTGGATCTAGTCTATGCTACAGCAAACAAGGTGTACCAATTTTAGTAAGAAACAGTTCAAATATGCAGGCACTATAAGCCTTTAACCAGAAATTCCCAGCTCAGAAGGGCAGAGTCCAGCCTCTCCTCCCACAAGGGTGCAGACCTTGAACCTTCTTAATGTAAAATAACTGGCCTGAAGCCCAAGTGCTTAAACCAGAACTAATACACTTTTAGAATAACAGACACTGAGCCCTCAATCAGCAGTTCCCAACTTAGAAGGATGTAAGCTACCTGTCCTGCCACCACAGTGCAGGCCACAAACCTTCCTAATGTAAAACAACTGGTCTGAAGCCCAAGTGCTTAATCCAAAAGACTTAGAATGATAGCTACACTTTAATCAAGTTACTACAAAGCAGTAATAAATACAATTGAATACTGCCTGGATTAGTGCTCAAGTTATACAAACAAATCTATATTCAGCAGGCCTGGATCTAGTCTATGCTACAGCAAGCAAGGTGTACCAATTTCAGTAAGAAGCAGTTCAGATATGCAGGCACTATAAGCCTTTAACCAGAAATTCCCAGCTCAGAAGGGCAGAGTCCAGCCTCTCCTCCCACAAGAGTGCAGACCACGAACCCTCTTAATGTAAAATAAGTCGCCTGAAGCCCAAGTGCTTAAACCATAATTAATACACTTTTAGAATAACAGACACTGAGCCCTCAGTCAGCAGTTCCCAACTTAGAAGGATGTAAGCTACCTGTCCTGCCAGCATAGTGCAGGCCACAAATCTTCGTAATGTTGCAAAGTAGGTAAAAGTTAGCATTATATCTGTAGAGATCTAGCAGTGGCCAAAAAGTCTGGTATCTGAACAGTGAACAACATCTGTTGTGCTAAACCAGCTGACACCTGCAATAATAGCAAAAGGCACAAACCAGTTCATTTATCTTTTGAGCATGTAAGCATTCTAGGAAGGCTGTACTTGTCCTCCACCTTCTTTATACATCAAAGTTAGAGTAAATTTTATTGTCGTTTAGAACAATACACATGTAGACTAAATGAAATTTCGTGCATCAGCTCAATTCTTGAAATTACAAAGGGAATTGAAACAACACATACAAGTAGTGGAATAAACATAAATAACGAATATAGTACTACTCCCAGTACATGCAAGAAAGAGCAGAGACACTTGCCAGCACTCGTATACGAAAAGAATGCCCTCCCCTGAGTTAAATTAACTACCCTGTTTAAAGTAATACAAAACACACTGCAGATTGAACAATGCCTAAATTATTTGTCCAATATTGCACTTGAGTGGGTTAAATAATACTGACTGGATTTTTTTAAATATTGCACTTGGAATATATGTAATTATATATTGTATAAATAAATAAAACTTGATTTATGTGTCCACACCCGTGGCACTAGTGCCCGAGTTCAGAAGTCTAATCACTGTAACTGAGTGTTACTGATATTGAGTCTTGTAGTCCTGCAGCGGATGTTGCAATCTCTCTTGCCAGATGCTTAAACAGTCTGTGTGCAGGATGTGTGTTGTTCTGTATTGTTTTGGTGGCTTTTCGGATGCTTCTTGCAGAATAAAGATGTATCAGTGGAAGTCTGGAACCTTTTACCTTCTTTGCAACCCTCACCACTCTTTGTAGCGCCTTCCTTTTCTGTAACTGCGCAGCTTCCAAACCACACTGTGAAGTTGCAGGCGGAGATGCTCTCTATTGCACCTCTACCAAAGTTGGAAAGAATATGAGAAGGAAGCTTAACTTTTTTCAGCCTTCTTAAAAAGTGGAGGCGTTGATGCACTTTCTTGACCCGTTGGCTGGTGTTTCCCGACCATGAGACATCCTGTGATATGTGCACACCCAGGAATTTTATACTCTTAATGCTCTCCACACTCTCATAATTGATCTTGAATGCTATATGTACATACATATAACCTATGTGTGTGAATATATATGTACGTATATGCATGTGTGTGTGTGTGTGTGTGTGTGTGTGTGTGTGTGTGTATATATATATATATATATGTATATATATATATATATATATATATATGTATATATATATATATATATATATATATATATGTATATATATATATATATGTATGTATATGTGTGTGTGTGTATGTAATATATATAACATTCTATCCACTCCCTTGAGCCACCCACCTTCCATCCCCAAATTTTACTCTGTCATTGGTTGTACCCTTTTTCCATGCATTTGATAACCATGTAAACACATGGGGAAACAAGTGTCCCTTTTCCATTGGTGACCCTGTACATATTGTCTGGTTAAAAGACGTTGCTTAGATGCTGTGATTTTTTTTCTTAGCTACTTTAATTTCTGTTGTATGCCTCCATTAGCCCATATTCAGTGTTCTATGTATCAGTGCCTTCCTAGCCTCTGTTCATAATATTTTTGGTAGAGACTGTACTGTGCACCATTTTTATTAATTGTTCAAGCTTAGAACTTAATGGCCTTCAAGAAGCTTGTCTGCCATAGTATTTTTTTTATTTTCCAGATATGTAGTAAGATTATTTTTGAATAATGATAATTCTTAGCTACTTCTGATTGAAAAGGAAGGTTTATTCCATACAGTTTTAATTTTAGTATACGTTTCTCCTGCCTTGTAAGTGTTCCAGATATAAACGTTTCAAAGAGAACCAAAATCAGAGGATGCCTCTCCTCAACCTGTAAAAAATGGAATATGACAGTTTTAGAAAATTTTCTAAGTACTTCAGGTTTTCTAATCCTATGGTTTCTGTTAAGAAAATATTTATTTTTCAGTGGCTTATATTAAGGCTACAAAATGCAGCATTGTGGTTGGTAATGGGTTGCATCACTGGCATATGAAGTGGTGAATTGATCTCTCTGGAGTGACTACATATACCATTTAGAGTGACTTGACTATAGAGAATGCTTTTCTGACTTTGCAGTAACACTTTTCTTTTTTTTATAATTGTTACTGTTACCCTAAATCTTTGAAATTTTTATTTTACCATTTTTTATTTTATAGTCGTAACTGATGTACGTTTTGTCATGCTGCTATATTTATTCATTTTAAGGGTAGGCCATCAGTACTTCACTAGGTGTGTTATTGCTATTTGTGGATCTTCTTGGGAGTGTTTTAGCATCTTTTAGTGAATTGTTACGCTGTTTTGCAGTTGTCAATATGTCTGGTTATCTTTATCCCATTCCCTGTTTTGTGTGCAAGAAGAATAGTCTAAAAATAAGTTGATCCCTGTGAGACAGCACTGGCAGTCCCCACCCTTAGCTGTGTCCTGTTGGTTAACTGATGTTTTCACAATTGAAATAAATCTGGATTTACATTTAATGCTTTTGTCACTCATTCCATTTTGTTAAACTGTTGAAAATAAGTGGCATGCGTTTGCAGCCTTTTTATGAATTACTGCTGTTAACCAAGATTCAAAAAGAGAAGATCTCCCTTAACAAACCATACTGTTCCACATGTACCAGAAGTCATCAGTATAATGAATAAGCTCTGTTTTGACTCTTCCATGTTTTTTGCCTAAAATACTATTCGAGTTTGTGGATCTAGAATTGCTGTGGTCTGTTTTGTCCTTGCTTGTTTTCATGAATTGGTACCACTCCAACATTTCAAGAGAAGTCGGGTACATGTCCTACATGCCAGCATTTTATTTAATGTCCTTTTTTTATGCTGCCTGTCAACCATTACCCTTTCCTTGACCAGTTGGTCCATTTCTTACTCTGTGGGGTGAGAGCTGATTCACCCATTTGTTCTCTTATTTGATGAGAGCCTACCAGAGGAGGCTATTATCTGAGTGGCCATCAGGGATATTTTTTGGTAAAGCCTAACCCTGGTCCCTGTAGTGGCTTACAGCACTGACCTTTGTGTATGTATGCTACTGCTCATGCCTGGTTCCAGCTACAGCATACACTGCTTGGGGAGCACAAATTTGAAGTCCATTTAGATGTTTGTAACCTAGCAAATTACAGTTAGTGACATACAGTTAAGGATAAACAGAAAATATGTAAAATCAAACATTAAAGCAATAAATAACCTAATAAAGTACCAGGATGAAGATGCTGATTAGGGATAGTTTGAATAAGTTAAGTAGAGCATACCCTTAGCCATTGGGGAAGGTAGTTTCAGTGCCAAGGAGCATGATGGCTGAAAGATCTAATACCCAATGACTTTAAACATGTTCTAGGCACCTCCAACAGCCCCATGGAAGAGTATTGAGCGAGTTTAGTCAGGCAATAGGAAATTAATTACCTTAAGACAGAGGGGACCCAAGTAATTTAGGGCTGTATGAAATGGAATTAGCAGCCATGCAGACTCTGCAGTACTTTGGTAATATGGATGTATCGCCATACAGACTCTGCAGTACTCTGGTAATATGGATGTATCGCCATGCAGACTCTGCAGTACTCTGGTAATATGGCTATATCGTTGGTATACTTTAAGAGCTGCATTACTTGCTGTCATGCTTACTCCTCAGAAACATCACAACTGTAGTTACAGTAGGGAAGAGAGAGACTGTACCAAGTGTCATCACCATAACAATATTGAAGACCTCTCTGATGAGCTCAGTCAGTGGAAGCATATTTATTTATTTATTGCATTTGTTTACCGGGAAAGTCTACATGGGGAACAGTAACGGGCATAGAATAGAAACCCTGTGGAACTTCAAATGCAGTTGGGCAACATACCTCTTCACTGTTCAGAATGTCGAGGTTTTTGGTCTTTTCCTCATAAAATGCTTTCTGGCAAAGTCATGGAGGATTTAAGTCCCTAAATAATGACAGACGTTTGAGTTTTTTCAGACTTCATATCTTCAGAACCATTCCCATGGTTTTCCAGTAGGTTTGGAGCCAGTTTAGGAAAATATTATAGTCAACCATATCAGATGCTGAAACGAGATCAAGGAGGACCAAAACAGAGTAGTACCTATGATTTCTTGCTATTAGGAAGTCATTAAAGACCTGTGTAAATGCTGTTTCAGTACTCTGGTGTGGAAATGAGACTGGATTGTGTCACAAACCTGGTATTCTTTAAGGAAAAGAATCGGCTTCTAAACCAACAACTTGAACAAATAATATAAGGTTAGAAATGGAGGGCAGTAATTATCAAAATTTTAATTGTTCTTTATTTATGTGTCTTCTCAACAAGGTTAGTTGAAGTAGGCTAGTGAATTATTTTCTTTTTAGGAGAGAGCACTGAAAACTCCCCGTGAGCTTATTGTGGAAGAAGAAATTGATCACAGTGCTACTAACTTAGCTGTAAAGAACTGAGTGGCCAATGTGTGTTCTTCAGGTGAAAGTGCTCAGCAGTTAGGAAGACAAGATGGATTGCTCAGACTAACACCTGAAAGAACATAAGTTAGTTGGATGCGTCAGGGATCTTGGTGGACAGGAACACTGCCTTCTTACAGGAGTTCTCTGCTTGATAAATGTACAGTTTATCAAGTCTATGCTTTAAATTAATCTGCCAGCGCAGCGCCATTTATGCCTGAGCCTTCACACTCATCCTCGCATGGCATGGTGCTCCAAGTCAAACCGTGGTTCCTGTGGCTAGAGGTATACATATGCATATGCTGTATGAGATGGGTCAAGCAGGTCCAGTGACACGTGCACAGCAGCATTAGATGTTCTTGAGTAGTTCATAAAAAAACATGTACAGTTGGCACCATAAGCTGCCAGTGGAAGGCTGGCACACATTGGTCAGGTATTACAAAATGCCAGTTCCTGCTTTTTATCAGCTCAGGATTGGGAGGGAGTTATGACTGGCTTAATACCACCCTAAACTGAGCAAGATGATGGTCTGATTATGATAAAGGTTCCACAACCATGACAAAGGTTGATACATCAGTTTGGAATGAAAAGTCCAAAGTTTGTTCAAAAACATTTGGTAGCAGATGTTACATGAGTGAAGCCAAATCCCTTCATGGTAAAGAAATTCTTGAGCCAATGTCATGGACTCTTCTTTAACCTAGAAGTTGAAATTGCCCAGGAACATGTTAGGACTACCAGATGGATGGTAAATCAGGAGGAAACTGCTTTTATTCCCATGACGTACTCAAAGGATTTGGTAGCACCAAATTTAACCTTCGTCTCTGAGGAGAGTGATATAAAAGATCACCACCCCACCACTGATTTTTTTTCCCACAGTTCTCAGGCAGTGTACCTTGGAGAACCCTTGGGCACATGCCGCTAAATATCATAAGACCCTTGCTTATCCATACAGAAGTGCAAACTGTGATATTCCAAAATCGCCATCAAGAAGAAAGGGAAAACGGGGATGTCCCTGTCCTAATGAAAAACCAAGTATCCAGATAGAAAAAGCTGGTGACACCCATCTGGCAGTGTTGGAGGCAACACCAGTGGAACCCATCTGGCAGTGTTGGAGGCAACACCAGTGGAACCAAAAGACAGCTGCTGAGACATGAAAATCAGCACTAGAGTTGTTGATGACCATGTCCAGCAGCAGCCCAAAATAATTGCCAAATTCAAAGATTGGCAGTAATACTACTTCTGAAAGAACCATTACAAAAATTGTCAAGGTTCCAGTAGCGTTCCTATTGGAGCAGTACCACAACTGTTGAGACAGCTGTCAGAACATAGAAACCACTGTAACATGCTAGCAGAGGTTATTTCTAAGTATTTGTCAATTAAATATTGCATATGGGGTGGAAACAAGCATGTAAAATCAAAGCACAATGTGTAGTGTACCTCCGTAAAAACTCGGGATTAAATGGACTAGGCAACCTAAAGGACACTCTGACATCCTTTATTCTCTGAGGCAGAGTTCTTTCAGATCATATCTCCTCTCTCACCTCAAATGCTTCTGACCCTCACCTACTTGGATGCACCCAGCTTCCACTAGGCATCAGCACAATAGGCCTAGCCACTTCCTGTTTCCAAGATGGGTGAAACAGCATTGGTCAATTACTCTCATTCCACCCTGCTCAGCACCCCCAGAGCCAGAGCTACTAGTCAAACTCATGCTCTTTGGGTTGCAGTTAGAGCTTTATCCCTTTATGCCAAAGTTCTGTTATTTTGCTTAACATGAAGATTTAGTCAGGTTTTTCATGACTGTTTGGCGAAAGCCAAAATATATGTTTGGTCCTATGGAACCTGTTTTTAGTTTGATTAGGTAGCCGTTATGCTTGCAATTACATTAGGGATATCTCTTTGTACTTTTTTAATACATGTCTGATTATTGCAAAATGTATACATTTTTGGAAGTAGATTTGTTGTATCCTGTTGGTGGATGATCACTTTATTGCTTATTGATTGCCTGTCATTTTTTGCAATCTTCCTTTCAGTGTCTTGTAATTTAAAATGCAACAAACTTTGCTTACCAAGCACTGAGATCGAGTTGAGTTCATAGTTTGTGTGGGAAGATTTGGTAAAATTAACTTGAAACTGTACATGAATAAAAATAGATTAATTTTACAAAGTTTAGGGCAGTACCTTTTATTGTATGTCTTACTAATTTTTGATTCTATCCAAGTTTTTTTAATTTCCTTGTGTAGTGATGTCATACTGGTATGCATTCATGACTGAAGTTAGTAATGTAAAAAAGTGATCAATAATTTCTTGAGCAGATCTTGCCATTGTGGATAACATCTCAGTTTATTGCAAGTGTCATGAAATTCATCATGATTTCCTTGGTAAAGTCTAGAAAGGATAATTTGTGATAGACTTTAATTTTACTTTTTATTTAAATTTGTTGGTATTTGTATTAATTTATTACATAGGGAAAGCCACATATGGGGAGTGGAAAGAGCCTACGTCTGTAAGGATGATATCAAAGTTATTACCATCTCTAGTACATGGATTGTACTTACTCTGATTTAACGTTTGTTTAATATTTGGGCATGTTTATTTGATGCCAAGTAGTTTATCTGGTCATTGCTTGGCATTTAAATTTCTTCATGTGGAGGACTTTATTTTTCCATGGGGGTTATATTTTGATTTTTTACATCTAGAGTGAACATTTTTTAATTCTGTGACTTTTGGGTTATATCCTGCAAAGAGGCACTGTCACCCCTTCCCACTGAAAATCTATCAGTAAAAGGGTGTAATGCCTGGAATTTTCTTCCACGTACTTTTTTCCCCAGATGCCTGCTGGCCATTGGGACTTAAACCTCTTCATTCCCCTGTACTTAATCACCCCAACACAGAGGTGAGAACCATCTTTATGAGCAGTCATTCATGAGTGATTTGTCCCCTTGTCTGCATCACTGCAATAGGGGTATAAGGTTTAGTCCAGGTGTCTCAAACTTATGGCTCCTGTGGCAGGTGCTGCCCAAGAACAAGATGGAACCTGCCTAAAGACTGTTTTAAAATGAATATTTTAATCCAGCTCGCAGATTACTCCAGAACAGTACAGCTTCAACCCTGTTTTTCTATTTTTCATTCATCTCTGTAACTACTACTTGTTTTCAAGTCCTAAAAATCTTCGCCACTTTGCTGGGATTGGCCTAAATTTTCATGGCACAACTTTCCATAGGTAAAAAATATTGGTCAGTGCTGGTAATAACATCAAAGTATATAGTGACAGCCCAAGTGGTACTGTCTCTATAGTCTTCCTGTTCAGGGTGAAAATTAAAGACCAGATATGCACATGCATGCAAACGCAAACAAATTGTTGTAAACTTTAGATTTTTACAATAAACATGTAAGGATGTTTAAGGGATGTCCCATTGCCTCACCCCAGCCTAGAAATAATTTACTTAAAATGCATTGTACTGCAACAAGCTGAACTGATTTATTTTCTGTAAGTAGCAGTCACATAGACAGATGTAAATCATCATTTGGGCTGCTTTGTCATTTAAGTGATAGACACTGCACTTGTATTGATGTAGACGCAGATGCTTTCATTAAAATGGTTTGGACCAGTCCTGGTAAAGATCATGTACCACTTCCCACACTGTTGATATGGTACTATGTAATGTGTTTTGTATGGGGGTATAGAGAAGTTGTTTACATAAGAGAAACTTGTGGGATATAAAAATGTATTGTGAGCAGTCTGAAATTGCATTCCGGTGTCAAACTATATAGGCACCTTCCATTTCAGTACTGACGTCCTCGTTATAATGAGGGGCTAGAAAACTGAGGTATCTCAGGCTTGTAATGTGAACTAAGGAATGAAGGTATGGTTTATGAGAAATAGGAGTGTTGTAAAATTTCTATTTCTTTGTTTTTATTGACATTAAAATTACTTGTTCAACAAAATATTATAGACGGAACAAGGCTGTATTCAGACCTGTAACGAACTGACTGCAAAATACGGTATAGGGTTCCGCCTTACTAGGAAAACCAGGGGTAGTCAAACCAGCAGAACAACCAAAGCTGAAACGGAAACAGTACCAGCAGGTTGCAAAGATCTTGTTTATTCAACAAAGATTAAGCACTTTCATCTGTTGTATAACAAAGGACTTCATCAGAATCCAATTAACGTAAAATCCATGTTTTAAATTTCCCCAGCCTTAATCATATTCTAAAAAATGACCAATCAGAATAGAAACACCCATATTCAACTTATCCTTAAAGACGTATCATAAGAAAAAAAAGCAGTACGATTAAGTTGTGTTAAAACACTTCAAAAAATAAATATTTATACTTTTATAGGACCAGAGTTTTAGGACACTAATAATGGAAAGGCTTTAATTTAATCCCGGGGGTACAAGGGAATTGAGCCTAATCTGCCAACTAAATTCCCTAGCTTCTATAAGATCTTCTCATGGTCTCCCTTTTGGATTCTTATTCACAATATCAAGTCCAAAAAAAAAATTGAGATTGATACTTGGAAATGTGCTTAATAAGGTATTATGCTCTTTTTTTTCCCCTTAATATCCAAGTTGTGTTCATAGATCTGGTCCCTCAAACACCTTTTACTTTTTATATCATAAAAACACTGCAGTATTGACCAAGTGCGAGGTAAATCACACCACACAAATTACAAATGCAGTGGAATGAAGCCCTTATCTTAAGATTGACAACCAGTGTCTTTTTCTAGTAACCATCTACACTGAGAGCAAAAATCACATTTATACTTACCCTAACCTCTTAGTGGTAAAAATCGCATGGTCTGCATCACTTTTTTTCTTAAGTTTCAAGGACTTCCCTTTTCTGTAAACAGTATGAGGAGCATCACCTCAAATCTCATAAATCTTATCAAAACCAGAAAAAAATTCTCCACTTCTTTTTCAAAGTGCTTAAAATATCAAGAGTCAACAGTAAACAAAGTAATAAAAGATCTGGTATACTGGTATTTATCAGATCTGTTGTCAGATTCTAGTCCCCCTCACTCCTAAGGAGAGGTCTAAATGTACCACTTTGCCTTTTGTAGTAAATCTCATTGTTTATTTCTGTATTAATTTATTGGGGTGTCCTCTAAGAGCATATTGGCCAGTTTGTTACCCTCAACTATAAAAAGGTAAGTATTCTGGCCAACCAAAACGTATCGTCCCTTAACCATTCCTGTTTTTTGAAAATTTGGATGTCAACTTGAGTAGTGAAGCAAACTGTTTGAAATGTGTGGGTTTATGAAAAATGTGCTAAAAACGTGCCTTATAGAATTTTTTATAATTTTTGCATGCCCTTGGAATGCCACGTCATCCAACATGGGCAATTTTTTTGTAAGAGATGTAGACAAGATTAATTGACAGTCCTCATAAAAATAGTTTCCACCTTTCCATTGCTAAGAATAAATTTAACCAGTGCTTGTTTAAATAAGATAAAGGGGTCAGGAAGCTGCTTTCTATGATCGTCACTTTCAAAGATGCTTAGGGTGTTTTTTTCATGTTAATGTAATTTAGTTTTAACTTTTATTTGTCTTTCTTGACCAGGAAAGTCCAACTTCCAACTGGGTAGGGCCCATTTTCATCAAAGGCCCGGAGAGAAAAGCTCCATCACAGTAAATTTATATTAAAAAAGTGAATTTTAAACAGTTCTCAGAACAGTTTTGGTTTTCTTAGCTTGCTGACTGCAGACACTAGAGAGGGGCTACAGCCAATATCACACAGAAATAACTGAAGTAATGTTTTTTATATTTTTTATTTTTCTTCAGTGTCAAATGCAATAACCATATTAAAAATTCATCTATGTTTTCACATAAATGTAAACCATTGTAACTTGTTTTGGTCAATGGTCACTTTTCTAATCCTAGACTCTGAACTCGTTCTCATCTGGCCCATTAGCCATTTGATTTTGAGATCACTGATATAGGCCTTATCCCCTCTCTTGGGTGGGGGACAAATGACTTGTCACAGCAGGAACTACATTGCCCACACTGTGCAAGCTTGTGCACCTGTGAAGAGGGCTACAGCATGTGTGACTGTGCTGAACACCTGCTCCAGGGCTGTCCTTTACATCATGCTTGCTTGTGACAGTAGACAGCCCTGGTGTGCCCCCCTCCCCCAAGAAAGGCATGCTTATCCTCCCATGCCACCTACAGTAAAGCTCTGAGCAGCTAATAAAACCCAGGGTGCTTGGGCCCTAGTCGGGGTTTTATTCCTCTATGGCAGTGGAACTGCCTAAATATAGCTTGGAATTTCTGAAACAAATTTTGAGTCTGTAACTCCCTGTGTTTCATTTAATGGTGTGGATACTAACATCCTCCAAATAAAGGAAAAATTGCACATTAATTTAAAGCCATATTCAGGTGTCTTTATCTCCCTTTTGGTGTTAAGTGGACTACCGCCTATGTGGTAGTTCATGGGTACAGAGTTTTTACCAAAAGGGATGACAATGCACTTTTTGGCATTGAGCTTGAGGCCATGCTTTGACACCAGACATCTGTCTCAGTGAGGCCTTTTTGTTTTGTAGGATGTCCACATCTTTTGGAGTTTTGATTATGGCTCCTAGTTTGCAGTCCTCTGCGAACGTTGTTGGCCAAAGACCTTCTGTGTTAGCCTGTACTTCACACTTCAGAGAAGTAGATATCAAACAGGAGAGGATCCAGGACTGAACCCTGTGGTACTCTACTTGTCACTGGTCTGAAGTCGGAGTTGGAGTCTGCTACTTTCACAGTGTGGGTTCTGTTAGTGAGCCAGTTGGCAACCCATCTTGTGACATAGGGATTTATACCTAGTTTAGTGAGTTTATCTATAATTCCAGAGTGAGGGATGGTGTCGAAAGCCTTGGCAGGATCTAGATAGGCTGTGTGAAACACCTTCCCCTTATCTACGGCTTTGGTGACCGCTTCAAAGAAGTCTATCAGGCTTAGGAGACATGATCTGCCTTTTACAAACCCGAACTGGGTGGGGTCCAGAGTTTGGAGATTACCACTGTCATTGTTTATAAGTTCCATGATGATACGTTCCACAGCCTTGCAGACCAGGCTCGTCAGGCTAATGGGGCTGTAGTTTCTGGGGTCCATGGTGGCTCCCCCTTTGTGGAGTGGGATAACCGTCACTGTGCGCCATTCAGTGGGCATATAGCCTGAGGTGAGGCTGTGATTGAACATGGTACTTATGCCAGTTCGTTCTGTAGTTCATGTAGAATGCAGCCTGGGATGTTGTCAGGTCCCATGGATACTGTGTTCTTGGCTTTGGAGAGTGTTTTTTTTTTTTTTTTTTTTTACCTGTGCAGCCATGATTACAGGAACTTTGTATTCTTCCAGTATAGAGATGGGCCTTTTAGGGGGTGCGAGGGGGGTGAAGTTAGCACTGAACTTGTCTGCCAGGATGTTGGCAATATCAGTTAGTTCTGTATATTTAGTGCCATTGTGCTGTAACTCGGAGCAGATCTGAGTGTTGCCCTTCAGATTCTTGTTGTAGCTATAGAACGCTTTGTGGCTGTCTTTAGAGTCGGTGGCGATTTTGTTTTCGTAACTAACTTTGGAGGATTTTATGAGGGATCTCAGCTTCTTACTGGGGCTGACCAGGGAGTTCCTCCAATCATGGGATTTTACTCTTTTTTTTTTTTTTTTTTTTTTTTTTTTGCAACAGTTTCTTTCTTCTGTTGTAGAGTTTGTTTATGACAGGGGACCACCAGATTGGCTTCCTTTTTTTGGAGGATAGCATCTTGGTTTTGTTAGGGATTGCACAATCCATGCGCTTGTGTAAGTGCTTATAAAGTGCATTTGTGTAGGATTCAGCAGTCCTACCTCTGTTGTCCATCAGCATGAATGTTGTGAAGTTTGCCACTTCTGTCTTAAGAAGCTTGAAGTTGGCTTTGGAGAAATTATTTACGGTGGTTTTCCAAATGGGGTGCGGGGGAGGGATGTGGATGTCTAGGGTGATTAGCTTATGGTCGGATCTGACCAACGAAGAAATGACCTCTGGTGTGGAGCACCAGTTGCTCATGTTGGTAATAACCAGGTCTAGGATATTGCTACCCCTGGTGGGGGTGTGGATAAGTTGATCCAAGGCATTGGAATTTATTAATTCCGGAACATGTTGAGCACAAGAGTTGGTACAGGAGTTGTTTTCCCAGTTAATGGTGGGGTAGTTGAAATTGCCCATTAATTGGGTGTTAGGTTGCACCCTAATATTTTCCAGTGTATCAAGAAATGAGGAGTGGGAATCCTGGGCCATGGTGGGGGATCTGTAGCAAGCTACAATTTGGATTGTGGGCTTGCCCAGAGTTAGTTGCACTTGGATAATCTCGGATGCATTAATGCTGAGCAACTAGCCTGGAGGTGTGGATATCCTTAATAAATATGGACAGGCCTCCACCTTTAGTATTTTGGACCAGGTTAGGTGGCCAAAAGGTGTGGTATGAATTATAGCCTGGTAATGCAGGGGTACTCTCTGGAGCCTTGAACCAGGTCTCTGTCACTGCACAGATGTCAATGTTCTCCATTTTAAGGAGTGCCTCAAGTGAGTACATTTTGAGGTTTAAACTTCTAGCATTGAGTAGCAATACCCTCAGATTTGGCTTGCTTGTACCAGTTACGGTGGTGAATTTGTCATTTGAATCTTGCCTAAAAAAGGCACTATAGGGGTGGCTAGAGCCTTAGCCATTATCCGGAGTCCCAGGGGCGACAGGTGCAGGCCATCTCTGGCAAAGCATCGTGGTTTGTCTATTATGTCATCCCAGGCAGACAGATACTGGGTCCCCTTAGAATGACACCAGAAGCTTAGCCAATTGTTGAAGTCAATCATTTTGTCCTTGTACTGTGGTATCATTCTGGGTGATGGCAGGATGCTACTCAGGGCTAGGGTCATACCTGACTGGGCTACAAGATCAGACAGCTTCTCCATGCCCCTTTTCATGTAGTCCAGGGAGGTACATCTCGGGACATTCACACCAACATGGACAATGACAGAGTCATATTTGTACTTGTTGTGGAGTGACCTGAGTGCATGCCTTATGTGGCGGATCCTGACACCCGACAGGCAGCTGACAGTAACGTTCTCCTTGTTTAGCTTGGTGAGTGGCAAATCAGTGTGCCTGACTATAGAGTTACCTATGACTAGAGTGTTGGGTACGTTGTTATGCCTTATGGGCTGTAGTTGAGTGGCACAATGGGTTTGTGGGCTAGGTGTCATTTGGGTTGTGTTGGGGGGTGCAGGTTGCTTGTGTTTCTGCTTTGGAGGTCCCTGTTGCTTGGGCAGGTTTTTACTGAGAGCCTCCACGAATGTAGGTGTGTGTTTTGTGTTTCTATGTGTGTGTTTTGGTGGTGTAGGTTTTAAGGGACTATGTGATGATTGTGGTGTGGTGCAAGTGTTTACCTTCTCCTCTTGACTATCTAGTCCAGTCTTGGGTGAAGAGAGCTTTGCTTCCAATTTGGTGCATCTCTCACAGGTTGTAGTGTTGGGTAGTAGGAGGAGAGGGTTGTCTGTGCACATGAGGCAATTGCTGCATTGCCCCAAGATGCCCAGATTCATCAGGTAGACAGGAGAAAACACCGTGAGCTGACCCTTGGACATGCCTGGATAGGTGCTTATTTGTTAAGTACTAGAAACTGTTTTCCTCTAGACAAGTGAGGAGTGTAAGTGATACTCTGATATGGAACTACAAAACTGCTTTGTAATTAGTTTGGCACATGATGGCCTTGATTTTTGTAAGGAGGCATTTATGCTGAGTTGAGCAACTCATCCTTACATCAGCACCATACTTTGTTAGAGTAACTGAGTGTATTCTAGCCCTCTGGTGAGCTATTGGGTTAATTGTTGTATAATTTAATTTATTCCTTATTTGCCTTAATTGTTCTATACTTTATTCCATATTTGACTTTTGCTCTAAATTTTGAGAGGCAGTGGTCCATGTTTAGTTGACTGAAGATTGAAAGCCATGTACTGCTTTCTTTTGTAGACATTGTGATTTTTTTAGGAAAACATTTGGGACTGTATCTTTAAATATGAATGAAGATGCCCCATGACAATTCCTTAAGTCAAAGGACTTGTTTTTGAGAAGATGCCATTACGTAAAAGTCCTCTTGCGTAGTAGAAGTAAAGTTTCCATAATGTAAGCATTAAAATACATGTTGCTGATAGTTTTCCCTCTCTTGTCTGTGATTTTCAGTTCTGACCCTTTGTTCATGTTGAAAGCAGTGGGTGCCATTACTTTTTCCTAACAGGACTTTCAGAAGTTGTTATTTTATGAAAATGTGTTTAAGTGTGTAACACAGATGTAGTGTAGTAATGTTTCCAGGCTATCGGAATGTTTTATTATTAGTGTCCGTGACTAAATAGGTAGCATTCTTGCCTTTTGGTATAGGAGGCTGTGGGTTCTATTCCAACACCAAGTAGATGGATTGCTGAGATTGCAGTGCAGCATAAGGGGGTGGGGGGGGGGGGTGCTGCACTCCTGAGTGTGTTATCCTTCAGAGATGTTCAACTGATGTTCCATTTACTTGAATTGGTGGTAGCTCAGGTGAGTGTAAAAGATTCCACAGCACCTATTGAAAAGAGGAGGGGAACTTTCCCAATGCTCTGGCCAAATTTCCCCTAGTAATATAAATACCACCTCAGGTCTTCCCTGAAAAGACATAGTGGGATTAACCTAGTCAGTGATGGATACTTATATTGATAGATACAATATTTTCTTTGGTGAATTAATTCCTCCTGGGAATAATTGGAATTTGTATGTAGCCAGGCTTATGATCGTCTTTGATGGGCAGCAAGGGCACAGAATCTGTATGTGTGAAAATCGCATGAAGTGGATACGAATGGGCCATTAACAAATATAGCTGCAATCCACAGTTATATTATGAACTGTCCAGTTAAGAGTTTCTAAAGAAATAATTTTAGTATATGTGCTGCATCTTTCATTTCATGTTTAGATCCTGTAACAAAGAATAAAGGCATTTATAGTGGGGAGATATTTGGTGCATGAACTAGAAATTTGTGACTACTTTATGTAGGTGTTAGGCCAAGAGCCTGAAAAGCTGGTATAACATTCCAAACATTGTTTCTGCACCCCTCCCGAACAGTGTGTGTATGTTTGGCATTGGGAACTATGGTCCTTGTTTTTCATAAGGCAGTCCTAATTTGAGCAATTGTGTTCTGGAGGCATTTAAAATTGAAAGTGCCCTGTTAATTTAGTGGGGAAAATTATATTTTTCTTAAAGTATTGCAGAAAACTAATATACCATGTTTCATATTTCTTACTTTACCTGTTAACCCAAGGACTTGAAGGGGGCAGAGGCCATAAATCAGGGATGCTTAAACATTGTGTAGTTAGAAGGTTGACATAATAAGCTTTGTATTAACATACATCTGAACAATAATCCTTCAACTGTAATGTTTGACCCTGTTTACTGTAATATTCTGAATCAGTATTAGAAATGCTTAGGATAGACAAAGTGGTGTTTTGAACCAGAGGTGGTTACATGTGGCATATTGAGAAAATGAGGCATTTATATTGGCTGTAGGCATAAATTGTCTCACATTTCGATAAAGTCTGCCCAGCTTTGGGCATCTAAAAAGGTGGTAATCATAGACTGCAATTGTTCCTAAACGAGTAGCTAAAGTGCATTATATTTTGCTAAAGTACCTTCAAGGCTTTAGGTAACCTACAACAAAGCAAGTTACTATTAGTTAAGGTACAGTTAAGCATGGCATGGCATTTGTTTCCGTCTAGTATCCTTTTCTCAGGGTGAGTTAAAGCATAAGCAAAGCCAAGGCTTTTGAATTCAAATGACTGATGCTTTTGTAGGAGTAATGCCTTGTAGGGATATGAGTTGCAGTGAATTTTACCTCCAAATGGCCATTTTGATCTTGAGGATGAAGCCCAAGGAATGAGGTGCTCTGTTCAAGGTGAGTAGTTTCAAACTGTAACTCTCACCCCTACCTTTAGCTCACAAAACCCACATGTGACATATGGGATACAAGCAAACATTGTACCCAGAAAGATAAAGGCCAGGATGCATAATTTCGGAATGCCATTCCTGATAGCAGGAAAGCATGGTGTAATGGGGCCCATGGATTGAAAACAGTCTGGCACCCAAGGTTCACCTAATAAGTCTGTCTGCAATCCAGTTCTTTATAAGATGTACGGTAGGCATTATTTGGTTAGGTTGTCTGTCAAAATACTCACAAGAGTCCATTTCCATTTATTTATTGCTATTAGTCTTAACTGGGAAATTTTTTAGGACTTTCAGTGTTGCTGTGGCATTCATTAAGAGGAGAGGGAAGAGATGGGGTAATAAGAGGATATTGTAATTGCTTAATCGCTCTGCACTTCAGGTTTTTGTAGCAATTACTATAGCATACCTAGGTACTATCAGCACTACTTGTTTTACACAGTAAACAGCACCAGTAATTATTATAGCAATAACCCACGCCTGGGTGTGGGTAATGCTGGATTTACCCACGGTTGGCGTGGTTCGCCCTCGGGACCAAACAAAGCCAACCGTGGGTAAATGCAGCATTACCACCAGAATGTTATTGCTATACCATGACATCATTTAAGAAAAGAAACTATTACTTTTGTTAAATAATGGCATAGTATAATGCCTGTTTACTGCCCTTCCGCAGATGTCTGGCATCCGGCAGTTCTGATGTACTGCGCCTGCGCGGTACATCAGATCTGTGAGCAAAAGCAACGGAGAAAGCAAGATCTCCGTTGCTTTTTACTGTTTTCGCTATGTTAAATGGGTTTAACATGGCGAGACAGTTAAAATAAGCAGCGGAGATGTCCGTTGCTTATTTTAAACTGTCTCGCTATGTTAAATCCATTTAACATAGCGAATAAAAAAGCAACGGAGATCTTGCTTTCTCCGTTGCTTTTTAAACCTGTCTCGCTATGTTAAATGGGTTTAGCATGGCGAGACAGCTAAAATAAGCAGCGGAGATCTCCGTTGCTTATTTTAAAGCTGTCTCGCTATGTTAAACCCATTTAACATAGCGAGACAGTGTTTTAAAAGTAGAGTTATACTAATGGAAAAAAGTCCGGGCGACCGGACCTTTTTCCATTAGTATAACTCGATTTACAATGTGCACGCTGGCCAATCAGCGTGCACGTTTTGGGGGGGTCATGGTATACCCTCCTGGTATGATTAAACAGCAGTTTCCTGTGCTTTCTCCTGCTAATCTGGTGCACTTGGGCATTGAGGAAGTGCAGCAACTGCCTCATGTACACAGACAACCCTCTCTTCTTACCTCCCAACACTCAGACTTCTGAGAGATGCAATTATATCACCAAATTGTAAGCTATGCACTCTCCAGCCAAACCAGACTAGCTGGTATAGAGGAGAAGGTCAATACTTGCACCACATCACATGGAACACACAGCACTCCAGAACACCCACCAGCATAGCTCACATAGAAACACAAATCACACACCCACCTTCGCTGAGGCTCTCAATAGAAATTTACCCAAACAGCAGAGACCTTCAAGGCAGAAATGCAGTCGACCATCACAACACACCACCAACCACAGCACACATAGCTAATCTCCACAGTGTGCCCCTCAACCTAAGCCCTTAAGGCAAAACACCTTGCGCAACATACTAATTACAGGAGACTCCATAGTGAGGCACACAGATGTCCCACTCACTAGGTTGCACAAGGAGAAGGCGACAGTCAATTGTCTATTAGGTTCCAGGATCCGCCATGTAACACATGCACTTAGGTCACAGCATGCATCAGTGTGACGGGTGTGAATGACCTGAGATGCACCTCCCTGCACTACATGAAGAGAGATATGATGGAGCTCTTGGATTATGTGGCCTAGGCAGGTATGACCCTAGCCCTGAGCAGTATCCTACCGTCACCCAAAATGATACCGTGGTACAAGCAGAAAATGATTGACTTCAACAATTGGCTAAGTTTCTGGTGTCATTCTAAGGGGATAAAGTATCTGTCTGCATGGGATGACATGACTGGCAGACCTCGATGCTTTGCCAGAGATGGCTTGCATCTGTCATCCCAGGGATTCAGGGTACTGCCTAAGGCTCTTGCCACCCCTTTAGTGTCCTTTTTAGGTGGTGTTACAAAGACCAAAATCCCACCATAACAACTGTAAACAAATACAGTCAGAGTCCTGTTTCTCAGTGCTAGAAGTCTAAATCTCAAGATGTACTTACTCGAAGCGCTCCTCAAAATGGAGAACAACATTTGTTCTGTAACTGAGACCTGGTTTAAAGCATCAGAAAGCACCCCTGCACTTCCAGACTACAACTCATTCCCCACCGTTTAGCCCCTGAACATGGCTTGAAGCTCCAAATGAGGTGGTGTCTCCATATTCATAAACGATCTACACACCTCCAGACCAGTAGCCTAGCATAATGCATCTGAAATACTTCCGTTACAATTAATATTGGGTAAGACGGCGCATCATGTCATAGCCTGTTCTAGGATCCCAAACATGTTCTTAGACTCCCACTTCACATTCCTAAGCACCCATCAAGGTCCAGCCCAATACTCTCATACTAGGAGACTTCAGCTGCCTCTCCATTAACTGGAAAAACTACTCTAATACAAATGCATTGGCCCAATGCTTCCCGGAATTCAGCAGTTCCAATGCCCTGGACCAGCTCATCCTAACCCCCACTAGAGTAAGTAACATCCTTGACCTGGTTATCACTAACCTGGGCGACCGTTGCTCTACACCAACAGTCCGTTCCTCCCTGGTTAGATCCGACCACAAACTTATCTACATCTTACCCACACCCTCCGCAAAAGTGACCACTTCAAAAACATTTCCAAAACTGACTTTGGGCTCCTGAAGACAGAGGTGGCTAACTTCACGGCACCCATACCAGTGGAAAGTAGCTGCATGACTGCCGAATCATACACCAATGCACTGTACGAACATGTACATAAATGCATGGAACTAGCTATACCCAACAGAACCAAGACACTCTCCTCCAAAAAAAGGAAGCCAATCTGGTGGTTCCAGCTATCAATAAACTCTACAACAGAAGGAAGAAACAGTTACAGAAAAAGGTGAACTTCCAAGACTGGAAAAACTCCCTCATTAGCCTCAACTAAAAGTTAAGATCCCTTAGCAAATCCTCTAAAGCCAGCTATGAAGTCAGAATTGCGGCAGATACTAAAAACAACCACAGAGTCTTCTATAGCTAGCTATATTACGAACCTCCACGGCAATACCCAAATTTGTTCGGAGTTATTGCACAATGCTACCTCCTGTACTGAGCCAACAGATATAGCCAATATACTAGCCGACAGATTCAGTGCTAACTTTACCCCCCCCCCCCCATGCCCTATCACAATGCCAGAAGAATGTCACGTACCCAGCATTTCTGCAGCACAGGTAAGAGCTGCATTGTCCAAGGCCAAGAATACAGCATCAATGGGACCTGATAATATCCCTGGCCATGTTCTACATGAACTATAAAGCGAACTGGCACCTCATCTGTGTGCCCTGTTCAATCGCAGCCTTACCTCAGGCTTTGTCCCTACTGAATGGCGCACTGCTACAGTCATCCCTCTCCATAATGGGGGAGCGACAGTAGACCCTGGGATTATCGCCCCATTAGCCTGACTAGTCTGATATGTAAAGCTATGGAGTGCATCATCATGGACCTGCTTAACAAGGATATAGGTACTCTCTAAATTCAAGACCCCCCCCCCCCACAGTTTGGCTTTGTTAAAGGGAGATCCTGTTTGCTTAACCTGGTTGACTTCAAATCCGTCACCAAGGCTGTGGATGAGGGTAAGGCAAGCGCATACAGCCTACCTCTATCTGGCAAAGGCCTTTGATACCGTTCCTCACTCGGGGAATTATTGATAAACTCACCAAACTGGGCATCAACCCCTATATCACTAGGTGGATTGCAAATTGGCTCACAGAACCCACAGCATGAAAGCAGTTTCCAAATCTGACTGCCATCCAGTCTCTAGTGGAGTCCCACAGGGATCAGTCCTGGGTCCTCTCCTGTTTGGCATTTACTTCTTGGAGGTCCAGGCCAATACGGAGGGACTCTGGCTGACGAAGTTTACAGATGACTGCAAACTGGGAGCCATTATCAATTCCCCAAGTGATGCAGACATCTGCAGAAAGGCCTCACTGACACCAATGACTAGTCTCTGAGCCATGGCCTCAAGCTTAATGCTAAAAAATGCATTATTCCCTTTGGTAAAAACTCAATTCCCACTAATTACCACATCGATGGGAGTCCACTGAACACTGAAGGTGTGATAAGAAATCTGGACACCCAGGCTGATTGCAACCTCTCCTCCGACCACCACATTGCCACTGTGGATAGAAATTCCTTCTATGTGGCACATCTCATAAGCAGGGGTTTTGCATTCAGGAAGAAAGAGGTAATCATCTCTCTCTCTACTCATCCCTCATTAGACCAATAATAGAGTATAAAGCCTCATTTGGCATGTACCTCAACAGACACCTGCAACAGCTGGAGAGGCCACAGAAGTACCTCACAAAGAGGATCCTAGGCCTTGAAACACATGTCTTACGTGGACAGACTACAGAAACTTCAGCTATTTTCTGTCTCTTATCTACTTAGAGGTAATCTCTGCCTGGCATACAAAGCCACATCCAACCCAGGCCTCCTAGAAATGCTACACCTAAAGAAATCCCAATCCCTCCGTACCACATACTCCAGAGATCTCAACCTCATTACTACAATCCACAGCACATGCTGGAGGGACAGGTTCATCACCCAGAGACTGCCCATACTCTGGAAGAAGCTTCCTATTCATGTCAAGCAGAGCACCTCACTGGCCCTCTTTTTAAGAGGAACCTTGATGAGTGGATGTGTAACAGTTCACCTCGGGGATCACTCCAGTGGCTTTATTGGATAGAGGCACCGGGCACAAATGTCAGGCAGCACGATGACAGGGCACTTTTATGTGCTAGGCTTGTGAAGGCTCCAGGGACATTAGCCTAGTGCACATCTATGAACTAGGATAATGACCACTAGGGCCCTTATAAGCCTAGCTGTGCAACCAAATGGTGACCCACAAATTTGATTTATGTAGGTTAGGTGATGATTTACTGACTGCCTCTGCCCATAAGAAACATAAGCGGGAGGTCAGGGGTGAATTTCAGATTACTTATCCATTGGTCCAAGTTCTGCTTAGAAGTGGATAGGGAGGAACTCTGCTTCACATGGATGGGGAGCCTGTTTCAGAGAATGGGAATTCTCTGAGAAACAGTTCTGTGTCTCCAGTATGTCCTATTTGTGTCGCAAGCAAAGTTTAGGTGTTTTTAATTTAGTAGTTCTGATGCGGTTTGTTTTGCAGATGTGCAAAATGTTCAGAACGGGGTCCAGAGATGCCTTGTATTCCAGCCAAAAATCACATCTCTGAAATCTGTATGATACAGATGAAAGAGAAAGGGCTTTGAGGCTATCGGTGTCGAACATTGTATTTACTCCCTGTATCCTTTTATGTAAGGAACCTTTGTGGGTGTTCCATTTTACTGTATGTGTCTGGTCAGGTACATACTGAAGTGGGCATTATACGCTATGATGGGTTTAATGAAGTCTGAATGCAGTGGTATGATGACCTCTGTGGATCTGGATGCCATGACTCTGCTTATAAATTGAGCAACATGGAAAGATTTCTTTGCTGCCTTGAATACAATGCTGGTCAAAGGTTAGGTTACTGTCACTAGTCAGGAATCTGGGCACTCGTGTAGAATCAGCTTTGTAAAGGTATTCTATTGATGCCATAGTTACCCAAGGTAGTAGACTTACCAAAAGGTACTACAGTGCATTTCTTGGTATTGTGTTTTAAGCCATGGCTCTGGAACCAAGCATTTGTCTGTATTAGACCATCCTAGAGGGTGTTCTTATCTTGGGGAGAGGGGTTCAATAACTGTTCCCAGTTTGCAATCATCTGTGAACTTAGTCAGCCAAAGGCCTTTGACAGCTGAGAAATAGATGCCAAAGAGGAGTGGGCCAAGCACAAAGCCTTAGAGGACTCCACTGGTAATGGCCTCTTTGTGGAGGTGGCCTCACCGATTCTAACCTCCTTGGTCCTATTAGTGAGACAGCTAGCTATCCAGTGTGCTATGAAGTTGTTTATACTTGGCTCCATAAGTTTATTGATAATGCCTGAGTGTGGTATTGTATCAAGTGCTTTAGCCAGGTCTAGGTAGGCAGTATACACCATTTCCCCTCATCCATTGCCTTTGTGACCTTTTCAAGGAAGTCCAGCAGATTCAGTAAGCATGACCTTCCTTTGACCAAGCCAGACTGGGATGGATCCAGTGTGTGGAGGTCTTCTATGTCCTTGTTGATTATTTCCATGATCATTTTTTTCTGTGACTTTGCAAATAAGACTAGTCAGACTAATGGATATGTAGTTTTCAGGATCTGTTGAAGGTCCTCCATTATGAAAGGGGATGACCATTGCAGTTCTTCATTCATGTGGCACAAAGCTTGTTTTAAGACTATAGTCAAATAATGACTCCAGTGGTTTTGAAGTCGTATTTAGATGATTCAGGAGGCATCCTGGGATATGTGGGCCCATTGAGGCAGTGCTCTTGGCTTCAGTGAATCCAGCCAGTATATGCTCCCTAGGTATAGCTGGAGGGGGTTATGTTATGCCCCTTAATTATATTGGAAAGGGGGTGGTGAATGGGAGAGCTTAAGCTCGCCAGTATTAAACATAATCCAGCTGCTTGCAACACCATTCATTATGGCAAATTCAGATTTCCTTTCTGGTTTTGAAGCCACTTAATATTATAATACATATGTTGTTGAATAAATAACATAGGCAGTCAGCTATGCAACTCATGGCAACAAGCAACAAGGGAATGGGAAATATTTGGGGTGGTTTGTTCAAGTCAGAGTTGCAACTCCAGTGCGAGGAAATGGAGCTTTATAGCAGGAAAAGACCAGCAATGTTGGAAAGGAGCTAAGCAAACAAGTATTGTGACTGTAAAGGAAATGTTAATAATAATAATTCTTTAAATTGAAGCACAACCCATAAAAATGCGACAGCTTGCTAATAGTAGCACTGGTAACCAAGCTGAAATGGTGCTTGCAGGAGGAAGGAAATATTTTAGACAAGTATGGAATAGGGAGTATTATTTTATCTAATTGTATATGTTGACAGTTAAATACCACAGACTGTGTTTTAGGTTTGCATTACAGTTATTTTTAGGACTGTTATTAATGACTTAAAGTTGCATAACGATACATGGTCATAAGAAAGAATGTAACCTTTTTAAGCTGATATAAGCAGAACAGTCATAGGTTCATAGGTTCATACTAGGCTATCTGCCCTAGGGCATTTATAAGCCTAGCCAGAGTGTGTGTGGCTTTTACCACCCCTTAGGATGAGAATACTATACCCATTAGTTTGCTGTGCCTCTGTCCAGCAGTGACACAGAGATGATTCCCGGGGTAAACCTACGATCTCCCATCCAGTCGTCAAGATTTCTCTTGAACAGAGTCAGTGAGGGGCTCTGCCTCACATGGACTGGGATTCTGTTCCATAGTGTAGGGAGTCTCTGGGTGATGAATCTGTCCCTCCAGCACGTCCTATTTATATCCGTGTTGAGGTTTAAGTCTATTGCTCTCGTGGCTCTGGTGGATTTGGATTTTTTGAGGTGGAGCATGTCCATTAATTCCGGGTTGGACATGGCCTTGTATGTCAGGCACAGATCACCTCTGAGCAGACGATATGAGACTGAATAGAGCTGGAGTTTCTTCAGTCGGGCAGTGTATGACATATGTTTGAGCCCCTTTATCTTTTTGGTGAAGAACTTTTGGGGTCTTTCCAACTGCTGCAGGTGTCGGGTAAGGTACATTCCGAATGGGGCGTTGTACTCAATCATTGGTCTGATAAGTGAAGAGTACAGGGGTACAATGACCTCTCCTGATCTGGATGTGAATCCCTTCATGATCAGGTGGGCAATGTAGAAGGTGTTCCTAACCACTTTGGCAATGTGAGTGTCAAAAGAGAGGTTACTGTCAACTTGGGTCCCCAGGTCCCTGATAACGTCTTCGTGTTTAATGGATTACCACCTATGTGGTAATTAGGGGTTACCTTGTTTTTCCCCAAGGGTATGACTATACATTTTTTGGCATTTAGCTTAAGACCATGGCTCTGGCACCAGTTATCCATTTCTATGAGACCTCTCTGGAGGATGTCTGTGTCTGATGAGTGTCAATTATGGTGCCCAGTTTGCAGTCATCTGCAAATTTTGTCAGCCACAATCCCCCTATGTTTGCCTGCACTTCAGAAAAATAAATGCCGAACAAGAGGGGGCCCAGGACTGAGCCCTGTGGGACACCGCTCGTGACCGGCTTAGAGTCTGACATGGCACCAGCAACTCTAACCCTGTGGGTTCTGTCCTTGAGCCAGTTTGCAACCCATCTTGTGACATATGGGTTTACATCTAAGCTGGTGAGCTTTTCTATGATGCCCAAGTGGGGTATTGTCGAACGCTTTTGCTAGGTCAAGGTAGGCTGTGCGAACTGCCTTACCCTCATCAATGGCCTTAGTGACTGTTTTGAAAAAGTCAACCAAGTTCAAGAGGCAAGGATCTGCCCTTGACAAAGCCAAATTGGGTAGGATCCAGTGTCTGTAGGTCCCCAATGTCTTTATTTATGAGTTCCATTATGATCCTCTCCATAGCTTTGCAGACAAGGCTCGTCAAGCTTATGGGGCAGTAATTTCCAGGGTCCGTAGAAGCACTGCCTTTGTGGAGTGGGACCACAGTTGCTGTATGCCATTCTTTGGGTACATATCCTGTAGTAAGGCTAAGATTAAACAGCAGCCTTATGTGTGGGTTTAGTTCCTCATTGAGTTCGTGTAGCACACAGCCGGGGACACTGTCTGGTCCCATTGATGCTGTGTTTTTGCTTTAGAGAGAGCAGCTCTCACCTGGGCATCTGAGATGTTTGGGAGGCTAGACTCTGGTGGGATAGATATTTCTCCTTTTGGGGGGGAGGGAGGGGAGAAATTTGCACTGAACCTGTCTGCCAGTATGTTGTCAATGTCTGTGGGTTCAGTGATTTTTGTATCATTTTAGACTAATTCTGAGCATATCTGGGAGTTTCCACCCAGGTTTCTAACATAGCTAAAGAAGGCCTTATGATTGTCTTTTGTGTCATTTTTTCTCTCAAAGTTGGCCTTGGATGATTTTATGAGTGATCGTAGTTTTTTGCTAGTATTGATCAGAGATGCCTTCCCTTTTAGGGATTTTGCTCTGTCATGTAGTAGCTTTCTCCTCTTGTTGTAGAGTTTGTTTATGGCTGGGGTCCACCAGACCGGGCGCCTGCCTTTGGTGGAAAGGGTCTTGATTTTATTAGGGATTGCTTGATCCATACATTCCTGGAGGTGCGAGTAGAAGGCATTTGTAAGGGTTTCAGCAGCGTGGGTTGTGGTTTCCACTGGCTCGGGGGCCTTGAAGGATACCATTCCAGTCTTGGAAGTGTGAAGTTTGCTTTTGAGAAGTTCTTCACTGTGGTCTTTTTTGCTGGGGTTGGGGGCGGGATGTGGATCTCCAGTGAGATTAATTTATAGTCTGATCTCACCAATGAGGGATATACTTCTGGTGTGGAGCATTTTGTCCCCATGTTTGTGATGATCAGGTCTAGTATATTTTCTCCTCTTGTGGGAATGGTGACTAGTTGTTCCATAGCATTTGAGTTTATGAACTCCAGGAACCTTTGGGCTAGGGTGTTGGGGCTTGAGTAATGTTCCCAGTCTATGTTTGGGTAGTTGAAGTCACCCAATATGATGGTGTTTGGAGAGACATTCATATTCTCCAGTGTCTTCAGGAAGGCTGTGTGGGTTTCCTGAGTTTGAGAGGGTGGTCTGTAGCATGCTACAAACTGTAGGGCAGTTTTACCTATGGTTAATTGCACCTGGATGGTCTCCGATGCTTCGTGCGTTGCCACTAACCTGGAGGTGTGGGTATCCTTTATGAATATGGATACTCCCCCTCCTTTTGTGGTTCGGTCCGGAACGCATGATATGAGGTATAACCTGATAGTGCTGGGGTGTTCTCAGGAGCCTTGAACCAGGTTTCAGTCACAGCACAGACATCGATGTTCTCCATACTGAGGAGAGCTTCGAGGGCATGCATCTTGAGGTTTAGACTTCTGGCATTGAGCAGTATTACCCTTAGTTTTACTCCATTTTTGTTTTCTAGGGCGGTAGGTTTATCATTTGAGCCTTGCCTAAAAAAGGCACTATGGGGGTGGCAAGAGCCTTTGCCAATATCCGAAAGCCCAGGGGTGACAGGTGCAAGCCGTCCCTTGCGAAGCAGCGTGGCTTGTCAAGCATGTCATCCCAGGCAGACAGACATTGGATCCCCTAAGAATGACACCAGTAATTAAGCCAATTATTAAAGCTGATCATTTTGTCTCTGTATTGTGGCATCATTCTTGGTGAGGGTAGGATACTGCTCAGGGTCAGGGTCATACCGGCCTGGGCTACATAATCTGAGAGCTCTTCTATGTCTATTTTTTCATGTAGTCCAGGGAGGTACGTCTCGGGTCGTTCACACCGGCATGGACAATGACTGAGTCATACTTGTATTTGCTGTGGAGTGACCTGAGTGCTTGTGTTATGTGGCGGATTCTAGCGCCTGACAGGCAGCTTACTGTGATCTTTTCCTTGTTCAGTCTGGTGAGTGGGACGTCAGTGTGTCTGACTATGGAGTCACCTATAACAAGTGTGTCTGGCATTGTGTTTGGCCTTAAGGGCTGTGACTGTTTAGCACACTGACTTTGAGAACTATGTGTTGCATGTCTTATGTCTTGAGGTGGCAGTTGCTTGGGTGTCTGCTTTGGAGGCCTCTGTAGTTTTGGTAGATTTTTGATCAGTGCCTCAGTATGTCTTTGTGTGTTTATGTGTTTGTTTTGCAGTTGTGATAGTTCTATGTGAAACTAGGTTTGTGGTGTGCGTGGTTTCCTTCTCCTCCTGTCTGGTCTTGCCAGTCCTGAGTTGAGAGAGCTCAGCCTCCAGTTTGGCTATATAGTTGCATCTCTCACATGTATTTGTGTTTTGTGGGAGAAGGAGTGGGTTGTCTGTGTACATGAGGCAATTGTAACATTGCCTCAAGATGCCCAGATTCACCAGCTGGACAGGAGAGGACGCTAGCAACTGACCCTTCGACATGCTAGAAAAAGTTTGCTGTGTAACTGAGTCAGAAGGGACCTACAGGGAAATGGGTACTCAAGGGGATTCTAGGCTAATGTAGTACTTTGTTTAGTATAGAAGTACTTTACCTATATAAAAATGCTTTAGGAGCAAGTGCTGAGCTTTTGAGATAGAGAATAGACTGTTTAGATTGCAAGTAGAGAAGTTCTAAGGGAAAAATTGAAGAGCAGACTTTACGGAGCCAGAAATAGTTTAACCGGCGCTGCCCGATGGTGCTCTATGGGCAACTCCGCGCAACAGCGCGCTATTGAAAAGAGCTAGGAATTTACCCAAAATGGCCAATAGACTACAAGTTTCTGACTGGAACCACTGCTCTAGGGACAAATAGGCTACTCAGTGCTCCCCACTCCCACTGGTGAACAAAGAAGCTTCTCTTTTATCCAAATAAGTATACGGAATTGCACAGGAACCAAGCCAAAGCCCAGAGATCAGCAAACTCTGAAGACTGGACTATTCTAGTTCAGTAAGGCAGGAAAACAAGATATTTTTTCCTTAGTCCTTAGTAATACAACAGAGAGGAAAGCTTGAGAGCATCTGATGTGATAAAGTATTTAACTGCATTGAGAGGTAGGAGTGGGCAAGTAAGGATAAAACACAATCCTGGAAAATTATGCCTTTATAGAGGAGATGGGGAATTTGCTTCTTTACAGTACTTGAACAAACTCTATACTCCTCCCAAACTGATACATAGGCAGCAGTTTCCACAATGGATTAGGTTAGCACTCGACTGCTGATTGCGTAAAAGATAATATCAAATGTCCCAATTAAGTGTGTCTAACAAACAATTCATCACTTTCGTGTAGAGTTGTGTATAAATGTTATGACAATATCCTGATGCAAACAGTTTTGAAATAACGAGAACCACTCCATGTTTGCCATTTTTAATAGAGTACTGTAAAGTCCTAAAAGCACTTTGGCACAACGAGGACTAGGGCTTCATTCTGTGTTTCATGATTGCATTCTGTAGATGTGCAGCGGTAGCGTTGTCGCCTCACAGCAAGAGGTTCTCCCATTCCATTCTCGGCTGGAGCGCCTTCTGTGTGGAGTCTGCATGTCCTCCCCGCGGTCGAGTGGTGTTCGAAAGATATGCGTGAATGGGCATGCCTTCGTTGAAGGTTCTGAACAAGAAACAGGTAAAGAACGTTAACAACCTCTGTGTCTTGAGACACGCTCCCTTAAAAAGCAGATCCAATTGAAAAAAGTTTCAAAAATCTCAGAAAAGTCCACTACAGCAATCAGATGGTTTTTATTAAACAAATACAACGATAATCCAACGGTTAAGCGCTTTCACTTGCTCCACGGCAAGCTTCGTCAGAATGCTAGTAAATGAACCTCCCTACAATTAAATAAACTTTTTGGTTACAAAACCAGGCCATTTAAATACATTTCTTTAAGGACATATTACTATGATATGTCACAACACAACTGGCGCAAATGCCTAATAACACATAGATCATATCTCCAGTTGCCATGAAATAATCACAGAAACATGAATAGGTATATATAAATAGATGTTATGAAGATGTGTGATATATATATATATATATATATATATATATATATATATATATATATATATATGTGTGTGTGTGAACGTACAAAAATATATAAAAATAAAAAATATGAATGAAATGTCAGAACCTGTCGTTCTAACTCCTACTATACATATTGTCCTATAATAGAGTATCCTATATACATGTATAAAACACATAATTAAAATGTTAAGTACTGTTTTTTAAAAGTCAACTCAGGAGTGCATAGACTATGCCTATATATAAACTAAAATAATATAATGAAAAATAAAGACATAATACAAATCTATGAAAAATGCCTAAAAATATTCTAACATATACCCTCTTGGACCAGAAATACTAGTAAATGGAATATAATACTTTCAATCCATAGCTAGCAAGGGTTTAATCGAAATAACATCATTAAGTCCTGGTGGAGTGGAGGAATCTAACAGAACTTGCCACCAGTATTCTTTATAAGACAGCAAACCCTTGAAATCACCCCCATTGATGTCTATTTGAACACTATCTACTATACCAAAATTGAAATAATGTCTGTCACCACCCTTCTTTGTGTGTGTGTACAGTGCATTTTTCTAATCTTTGGTTTTAATACTATATAAATGTGCATATATGCGCTTGTTAAATTTCCTTTCAGTTTTTCCTATGTAAAAACTAGGGCATATCATGCACTTTGTCAAATATATAATCATTTTGGTGTTGCAATTTCCCTGTTTAAATCTAATTCTTGTTCTGTTTGCATTCTCTAACACTATACTATTTTCCTGGAATATTGTATTGCATTGATTACAATTTCCATATTTTTTAGTGTAAGTGTTATGGGACGTTGTATTCCAATTGCTTCTCTCCAAGTAGTTCTACATCGCCCTTATTCTTAAAAATTGGCACCAAAACACTTTTTCTCCATTCCTCAGGCATCCTCTCACTTTCCAAGATTTCATTAAACAATCTAGTTAAAAACTCCACTGCCATTTCACCTAAACATGGTTGCTTTTTGGATGAGAGAATAGTTATTAAAGATTTTTGCGAGGAAGCTAGCTGGTGATGCTCAGTATTCTGTCTGCAAATTATTTAATTGCCAAACATATTGAATGAGTAGAGTTCTAGATGTACACAGGTGGATTATATCCTATGCAGGAGGGCCAGTCTGAAGGAGATTGGAGACTGCAAAGTGGTGACAGGAGCAAGTGTAGTTAGGCAGCATAGGATGGTGGTCTGTAGGATGATGATGGCGATCAGAAGAAAAGGATGAGTGTGAGGGCAGCGCCAAGGATCAAATGGTGGAAGTTGAAAACGGATAACTGTAAAGTGGAGTTCAGGGAAGAGATAAGACGGGCAGTGAGTGGCAATGAAGAGTTTACCAGATAGCTGGGCAGTCACAGCAGAGGTGGTAAGGGAGACTGCTAGAAATGTGCTTGGTGTGACATCTGAACAGAGGGAGGAGGACAAGGAGACTTGGTGGTGGAATGAGGAAGTACAGGAGGGTATACAGAGGAATAGGTTGGTGAAGAAGTGGGATTGTCAGAGAGATGAAAGTAGATAGGAGTACAAGGAGATGAGGTGTATGGTGGAGAGAGGTGGCTAAGGATAAGGCGTATGGTGAGTTGTATGAAAGGTTAGACACTAAGGAGAGAGAAAAGGACTTGTACCGAATGGCTAGACAGAGGGACCAAGCTGAGAAAGATGTGCAGCAGGTTAGGATGATCAAGGATAACGAGGGAAATGTACTCCCAAATGAGGAGAGTGTGTTGAGCAGATGGAAAGACTACTTTGAGGGGCTGATGAATAAAGAGAATGAGAGAGAGAAGGTTGGATGATGTGGGAATAGTGAATCGGGAAGTTCAGTGGATTAGCAAGGAGGCAGTAAGGATGGCTATGAAGAGGATGAAGAATGTAAAGGCTGTTGGTCCAGATGACATACCTGTGAAAGCATGGAGGTGTTTAAAAACCCCACTGTCATATCTACTAACTAGATTGTTTGACAAAATCTTGGAAAATGAGAGGATGCCTGAGAAATGGAGAAGTGTATTGGTACCAATTTTTTTTAAGAATATGGGTGATGTGCAGAGCTGTAGTAACGACAGAGGGATAAAATTTGATCAGCCACAGCATGAAGTTATGGGATAGAGTAGTGGAAACTAGGTTAAGGAGGGAGGTGGTGATTATTTTGCAGAAGTACGGTTTCGTACTATGAAAGAGCACTACAGATGCAATGTTTGCTCTGAGGGTGTTGATGGAGAAGTGTACAGAAGGTCAGAAGGAGTTGCAGTGTGTCTTTGTGGACTTGGAGAAAGCATATGACAGGGTGCTTAGAGAGGAGATGTGGTGTCGTATGAGGAAGTTGGGGTGGCAGAGAAGTATGCAAGAGTGCTAGAGATGTACGAGGATAGTGACAATGGTGAGGTCTGTGGTAAGAGTGACAGATGCATTCAAGGTTGAGATGGGATTACATTAATGATCAGCTGTGAGCCCTTTCTTTGCAATGATGAACGGGTTTACTAAGATCAGACAGTCCCCATGGACAATGATGTTTACAGATGACATTGTGATTTGTAGTGAGCGGGTTGAAGAGACCCTGGAGAGGTGGAAATTTCTTCTGGAGAGGAGAAGAATGAGAAGGACAGAGGAATGGTGAGTAGAGCTGGTGAAGGTGGATGAGTTTAAATACTTGGGCAGAATAATGGTGAGTGTGGAAGAGGTGAGGAAGAGTGTAGGCCGGGTGAAGTGGGTGGAAAAGTGTCAGGAGTGATTTGTGACAATCGGGCAGCAGTAAGAGTGAACGGAAGGTCTACAAGATGGTAGTGAGACCTGCTATGTTATACGGGTTGGAGACAGTGGCACTGATGAAAAAAACAGGAGTCAGAGCTGGAGCTGGTAGAGTTATGATATTAAGATTTGCATTGGGTGTGACAAGGATAGACAAGATTAGAAGTGAGTATATTTGAGGGTCAGCTCAGGTTGGATGGTTTGGAGACAAAGCCAGAGAGGCAAGATTACATTGATTTGGACATGTGCTGAGGAGAGATGTTGGGTATATTGGCTAACTGCCTTCATGGGCCATTTTTAAGCCTAGCCAATTATCCCATGTGAGAACAAACACTGTACCTTATGTCTGTAAGGTAAACACTTTAACCATTATGCCAACCTCCCCTTTTTCTGGTAAGATGAAATGTAAGTGTTGGGAACTGGATTCCCCTCTTCTGGATAAGGTACCAGAATTTTCAATTATTAATACTGCTGTTTGATCTCTGCACAGCTTCCACCCTGTTCACCAAATGCATGTTTAGATGTTCATCGTGTTTCACTGTTGCAGTCATGACTGTAGGGTTCTCCCCTGCCGGCAGGCAGTCCTCGGTCGGCCAGAATCCCAAAGTCTGGGTCCGGCGTCGGCTGTTCAACCATGCTCCCTGACGTCAGAGCGCCAGGAGTACAAAGCGGACAGCCGACGCCATCTTCTCCAGTCTTTCTTGCCGTGCGGTGATGGCAGTTCGCAAGTGCCGGTCGGCTGACTCCTGACGATTTTTCCTGATAAACTTCAGTTTGAAGATTTTCTTCTCCACTCAAAACTAAGTACCCCGTTGGGGAAACTTTTTTCTTGCTCCACTCCGATGTCAGAAAAAGTTAATAATTGTATTTCATGTGGGAAGCAAATACCTCATAAGGATTTTCATTCTTACTGTATTCCTTGCTTAGGCCCTGACCACGACGTAGCTAGTTGTCGGTTTTGTGCTAGATTCAATCAACGTACAATTAAGCGAAGATACGATTTTGCTTTTCATTACTTCGGTAGGCGCAACTACAAAATGTCGTCGGATACGGTTCCGGCTACCAGAGTTCACAAATGTCGCAAGGATAAAGACAGGCCTCCGAGGTCCAAATCTGATGATAGTGCACAAGCGGAGCCAGCTTCAGGTTCGGCCGTCAGTGAGGCGCTTTTGCAGCCCCTGTCTTCGGCCATTTCAGAACCGATGGCCGAAACGGACTCTCATGAGGAGCCAACCAGGCCTTTAAATATTTCTATTGCAGGACCTTCGGACAATGCTCCTTCGGATGGGTCCGGAGCCGCTGTGCAGGTACCTGCTTCCGAAGGGGTTTTCAGGCCTACTCAGCTTCTAATAAAGGCAAAGACTCCTAAGGGGTTTTCAGGCCTACTCGGCTTCTAATAAAGGCAAAGACTCCTTCTAAATCAAAGACTGCAACACAGGCCTCTTCTGAACCAGCTCCCAAGTCACAGAAACAGTTACTCAAGATGGCGGAGGTTTTACTTACTATGATTAGGGGTTCACATCCCCCTCCAGATAAAAGGCAAAGGCAGGATATTTATTATGATTCCTCTGATCAGGCTTCTGTTTCCTCAGTTTCTTCTTCTGATCAGAAATATTCTTTCCCTCATTATGAGGATTCTGATACTGAGGAATCCATTCCTTCAGCTTCTCCCCCTGAGGATTTCTCTTTTGGGGAAACTTTGCATGAAATGAGGGAACATTTCCACTGGGAAGGACAGGAGTGTTCGGAATCTAAGAAAAGACTGAGGGATTTTCTTCTTCTTCCCCAACATAGACCCCTGGCTATTCCTCCTGTTTTGGATATTGTGGATGATGCCTTTTCAGAGGCTAACAACCCTGACTCCTTTCCTCCTGCTCCTGTTAAGCCTGATAGATATTACAGGGTTCCTGATTCCCACCAGTTTTTATACAAGAACCCTTCTGCTGACCTTGAAACCATTTCTCAGGGTCCTAAGGGAGTTAAGGCCGCTTCTGCCAAAAATCCCATTCCTACTGAAAAGGATTCTCGATCCTTAGAAAGATGGGGCAAAAAAGTGTACACTTCTGCTACTTTGTCCATTAGGGCTTTAAACTGTCAGTTTCATATGCTGAAATACCAGCAATTTCTCTTGTCTGTTTTAAAACAAAAGCTTACTTCCATTTCTGCCTGTGCAGATGATAAGGAATTGCATGACTTACTGCATGCCACTGAACAAGTTGGGAAGCATGGTTTACATTGTGGATTTGATGCCTTGGAGGCTTCTTGTAGGGCTGCTGCCTCTGGCACAGTCATTAGAAGGCATGCATGGCTAAAAGAGCAAAATTTGCCTGAACAAGTAAAGGCTAAATTATTGGATGCTCCTGTTCAGCATAATGTTTTGTTTGGATCAAAAGCTGAAGAGGTGATTAAAAAGATGGAGGATAAGGCGAAATCCATGCAAACAGTTAAAGATTTCTTACAAGTACAGCCACCTAGATTTAGTAGGAATTGGCCTTCTAAAAATTGGTCCTTTCCCACTTCTGACCGGCCTCAGAGGGGGTAGATATAGACGCTCCAGAGGAAGACCTCAAACTCAAGCTTCTTGTAGACCAATGGACTGCTTCCACCCCTAGGGGAGGAGAGGACATGTCACAATCTCAAAGGAAACAAACTTAATGACTCCCTCTGTTGGGCTTCAGGAACTTCTTGCTTGGAAGCCCCTCTCTGAGGAAAACTCTCTCTTTTTTATCAAAATTGGACTCGTATAACCCAAGACAAGTGGGTTTTGGATGTGGTTCTAAGAGGTTACAAATTCCATTTTCATACCTTGCCAAGGCCAAGCGGATGGCCAGACCTTCCAAAGCATCAATGGACGGAAGCCTTAAACCAGGTGGAAACTCTTTTGGCTATGAATGCCATAGAACTGGTTCCAGTTTCAGAGTAAAAGGTTTTTACTCAAGGCTCTTTCTAGTCCCGAGGAAGCAAAACTCTTGGAGACCCATTCTGGATCTGTCGGTCTTGAACACCTTTCTAGAGATTCCAAAATTCAAGATGCTTACTCTACAACAGCTACTTCCAATGCTGTCCAAAGATGCATGGATGGTAACTTTGGATTTAAAGGAGGCATACTTACACATTCCCATCAGGCAGGAGCGTAGAAAATACCTCCGGTTCAAGGCCGGATCGAGGCACTTTGAATTCTCTGCGCTGCCCTTTGGATTGTCTACTGCGCCCAGGGTCTTCACCAAATGCCTGGCTCCAGTAGTAGCTTACTGCAGACTCAAGGGAATTCAAATTTACCCTTATCTGGATGATTGTCTAATTCAGGCAGACAGCAAGGATGTCTTACTCCAGCATCTAAAATTTGTACAGAACCTCCTCAAGTTCCTGGGATTCTCTGTAAACATAAAAAAGTCAAATTTGACACCATCACAACAGATAACTTTTCTGGGTGCTCTTCTAAACACCGCAACCCAGATGGCATTTCTGACATCAGAAAAACAATTACAGCTGGCTTCAACTTTCAAAACCTTGGCAACTTTAACTCGACTATCTGCAAGGAAATTCCTGCAGGCTTTGGGTTACATGGCCTCCTGCATCCTTCTCGTACCATATGCAAGACTACACGAGGAAAATACAGTGGTACCTAAAAAGTGTATGGTCTCAGCATTGCCACAGTTTAGACATACTGATCACTGTCCTTCCTTGCCTTCAAAAGGAATTTCTTTGGTGGTCCAGGGCATGTGCTCTAAACAAAGGGAAACCCTTCTGTCTGACTCCTGCCACTCAGATTCTAACCAAGGGCGCCTCTGATTATGCTTGGGGAGCCCATTTTCAGGGCAACTGTCTACAGGACCTTTGGAAAAAGGATCAGAAGCACCTGCATATCAATTTAAAGGAAATGTTAGCCGTTCAGAAAGCTCTATTGGCCTTCAGGAATCTTTTACAACCAGGACAACTACTAATACGGACGGACAACACCACAGTTATGTGATACATAAACAAGCAAGGGGGATCTCATTCCTACGCCCTTTGCAGACTAGCCATGGATCTATGGAACACAGCTCTAGCTTACAATCTGGATCTTCAAGCTCAGTTTTTACCAGGGAAACAAAACTTCTTGGCAGACAGTCTGAGCAGAAACCTTTCGGATCCACACGAATGGATGCTGGACACCAAAATATTCAGGATGATAACAGCAGTCTGGGGATGTCTTCACATAGACCTCTTTGCATCCCATCTCAATCATCAACTTCAGACTTTTTGCACCAGGACTTTCCACAGAGAAGCTTGGAAAGTGGATGCCCTCTCCGAACCTTCTGTCCCAACATCAGGGTCAGGTTCTACACTCTCATGTCAGAACTCTCAGCCTGGCGGCCTGGTTAATCCAGGGCCTTTGATTTCTTCTTTCCTACCCAAGCAGGTTATGGATGTCATTTTAGAAGCTAGACGTCCGAGCACTAGAAAATCTTATGCAGGAAAATGGAAAAGATTTTGTTCCTGGATGCAGGCTCAGGATTCTGATCCTCTTCTTCCTAACATTTCCTTAATTCTACTTTACTTGACAGATCTCTTACACAAGGCTCTCTCTTTCTCTTCCATCAAGATACATGCCTCTGCTATTTCTGCTCATTATAATACAGACCCTTCCATCTTTTCCCACCAACTCATGAGACAGTTTCTCAGAGGAGCTAAGAACTTAAGACCTCCTAGATCTCCTCCCATTCCTGCTTGGAATCTCAACTATGTTTTGGAAAAACTAACCTTGCCTCCTTTTGAGCCAGCTGCCTCTTCTGACATCAAGTTTTTTATCTTGGAAGACAGCTATCTTGTTAGCCCTAACCTCTGCCAGGAGAGTTTCAGAGTTACAAGCTCTTATGGCTGTGGAACCTTATATTATTTTTCATCAAGACAGAGTATCTTTGAGGACTAATCCTACCTTCATGCCTAAGGTGGTTTCCAAAGTGGCTTTAAATCAAACTATCCACTTGCCTACATTTTTCCCCACTCCTCAAAATAAAGGGGAAAGGATCTTGCATTCCTTGGATGTACACAGACAACTACGTTTTTACCTGGACAGAACCAAGGACATCAGAAAATCAGAACAATCGTTTGTTTCTTATGCTTCAAGTTCCCAAGGTAAAGCCATTTCAAAACAGACCATTTCTAAATGGATTGCTCATGGAATCGGATTTTGTTATTCACACCATAGTAAGCAAATCCCAGGGAGTATACGGACTCATTCCACCAGAGCTGCTGCCACTTCTGCGGCCTTCCTCAGGGGAGTTCCTACCAAAGACATTTTGGTTCAGTGCATGCTTTTTCTAAGCACTACAATCTACCTCTCTACTCTAAGTCTAGGGCAGGCTTCACCTCTGCAGTCCTGCAGGGCCTTTTAGCCACCCCTTCTTCTTTATGACCACCTCCCTTTCTTTCAGCTTTGGGATTCTACCCTACAGTCATGACTGCAACAGTGAAACACTATGAACATAGTACAGTTGTGTACACCTACCATAAATGTAGATGTTCGAGTGTCTTCACTGTTGCAGTCTGGGTTTCCCTCCCTCCTGTCCCCTCTTATTTTTACTTTTATGTAGTTCCTTATTTCACCATTCTTCTGAGGTGTATTTGCAAAGGTTTTGGGACCTTTTTCATTTTGGGACTCCTGACATCTGGGGCAAGAAAAACTGGAGAAGATGGCGTCGGCTGTCAGCTTTGTACTCCTGGCGCTCTGACGTCAGGGAGCATGGTTGAACAGCCGACGCCGGACCCAGACTTTGGGATTCTGGCCGACCGAGGACTGCCTGCCGGCAGGGGAGAACCCTACAGTCATGACTGCAACAGTGAAGACACTCGAACATCTACATTTATGGTAGTTGTACACAACTGTACTTTGCAGTGTCTCTTGGGTTACAGGGCTACAGGGTCTTTACTTACTGCTAGCAGTTCCTACTGTTGTTGGTCTTACTTCAAACATTTCCTGTTCTTGGGATTAATGGAGGTCATTGCAAAGCCCCAGTTGATGCCCATTCAATCAGCTAAACACTCTTATTTGATGTGCGCATTTTCCTTCAGACTAGATCCTGTCCAAGTCTGTTTTTCAGTTTTGAGCAGTGACAGTGTCCAGGTGACCACGTTTCTTTGAGCATGGGGCTTATAGCTTCCACAGTTTTTCATATGGGTCCTTCACTGGACCCTTAAGATCCAGTGGGATGAGTTGACAGACCTACTTGCTCCTATCAAGGTTTTCAGAAAGTGCAAGAAACATCTCACGTGGTAGATTGAGTTCACCCAACCCTGGTTCTGCAGGCAACACTCTGGGCTTTCCATAAAGCCAATCTGAGTATTAATATCCCAAACTGAGTATTCTCATTGTAGAAATGAGAGCTGTGCTTCATGTTTGCCACTTCATGACTCCTTATGTTCCATGTTGTCAGAATGGACTGATATTGCATTGGAAGTGATGCATGTATGTAAACACATGGGGAGATCTCATTCCTATCCTGTATATCAGGAGACCATGAGAGTGTGGGAATAGGCCCTCGCTGCTAGTTGTATTAATTTCTTTTCACATTTCAGATCAAGCCATCTTCCTTGTGGATCAGCTCAATCATAGACTGCTAATGCTCCATAGTCAGTCAGTAGCAGATACTCTTTTCCGTTGCTGAAGGAAGCATTATGTAAACTTTGTGTACTGACCAAATTCAGATGCATTAGCTTTTTCCTTATTTCCCACTTTGAAGAAAGCCAGAGATGTACTCTGCCAGAAGTGGCCTTCTTTACTTTCATGCTTTACTCCTTCTTCCCAAATTTCTAGAAAAGGCCACATCTTGCAAAATCATCCTAGTAGCCCCCTTTTTGGCCTAGACAGGTGTGGTTCCCCTCTGTTGTGGCCTTGCCTCTTGGACAGGCCTCTCCATCTGAAGCCTTGTAAGAATCTTTGTCTTGCTCGTGTTCTGTCGTGCTTGCTCTCTCTGTATGCTTGTGCTCGCTCTCTCGCTATCTTGCTCATGCTGTCATGCTCACTCACTCACCCACCCACCCACCCATTCGACAAGCCTCATCTGGACTTTCACTCTTAAATGAACTGCTTGAAGTCTCCAATTTCATTGTTTGCCATGGGCATACTGTACTTATTCACGGTGGTCCAAATCTTGGCTTATGCCCAGAGAACTTGTATTATGAAAAAGTACTGAAATGAATTTATTTTTCTTGGACCATGGCTGTGTGGGGGAGGGGGATTGACATTGTTACAGTTCTGTTCCATTTGTTCTAGAATCTAGATGATCTGGCATGTTTTTTGGGCCTCATTTCCTCTTTCGTCAAGGTGGACTTAACAGCCATTTCACATATCTGCCTATTCCACTTTGTAGCTTCTCTTAAAGTTTGCAAAATCTTCCTGAATGTAATCTTATTGTTTTTATCCACCATTTGTTTCAGTCCCACCTTAGCACCTTTGCTGGGGGAAACTTAACTCTTCTGCCGAACTGAAGTAGCTCATAAAGATACCATTTCTAGTTGCTATAACATTAGTCTGCAGGATTTCCTCACTTCAGTCCTTTTGTGTTTAGTCTTCCATATCTGATTTTTCAATAAGGGTAGTGTGCCCATTTGGCAGACAGGAAGGATTTGGCCTAAGGTAGCCATGAAGGCTATTATTGGTCAGTTGGCTAACCTTCCAGTTTTCTTCTCCAATTATTAAAGTGGGAAATGCATGTTGCATTTTATGGATATGCATAGACGACTCTGATTTTATTTGGATAGAATGAAATGCATAACGTATTCTCTGCTTTTGATTCCCTTTTCTAATAACAAAATGGAGTCCATGGTGTCAAAATTGGACCTTTCTCTGTCTTTTGCAATGTATAAAATTCTGTTAGAAATATGGCAAGCCCTTGCAACAGGTAATGTTTTTTCTACTCTGGCTGATGTCACTTCTTTAGCTTTCTTCAGGAAATGCTTCTATGGATGACAGCTGCTACATGGGCATCACTGAATGCTTTTGCAAAACACTACAAGCTTGGATGTTGACCTACCATAAAGGTTTAGACTGGGATTGTGAAAAATTTGGATACCTAATGAACCTTCAGTGCTTATCATAACAGATCTAGTTCCATCTATCGCCATTTTCACCTCCTTTCCCTTTGGCTTTCGCCTAATAGAGGTCTCCCTTGTTAGTGGCCAGGTAATTAGTCCGAAGTTTCTTTATGTTGCGTGCCACCTTTTGTGGCCTCAGAGGTCTGGAGTGGGTTCCCTAGGATCCTACTATAATGGGAAATAGAGGAGGGGCTGTGGCAGCGTGGAAAACTTTTTAGCTGGAAGGTTAAATCCAGCCTGTTTTCTTCCAAGAGGTGAATGACACAAAACTGCCAGTGCTGGTCTGTTATGGTAAATACACAATTTTCATTTTGTTGTTTAGATAACAAGAACAAGCTGAACTAAAAACATATACATACTTTGTTTCTGATTTAAGATGCATATTTACTCTGCAATGCTTCCCTTGAGTTTAGCAGCACAGTCTAAGGACATTTTATAACTGAGAATTATTCCCTGAAAGTAGAATGTAAAATCATTTTGGGGATGCACACATTTGTAGACTAGAAGCAAACGTCTATAAAGCAAGTCAGTATTTAAGCACCACAGTATTTCAGAAAATGGTCAGTAGTAAGTGGTTTTAAGTATGATACAGGAACTCTTGAACAGTGGTTGGGTGGGAGAATCGCTGCATAATCTGAGTCATTTTGCTCCCATTTGAGCATATTTGATTTTCTAGATTTGTGCTTTATTATTCAGATTATAATTCTTGTTTCACATCTGTTCTTCAGCAATTAAACTTCATATGGAGGAGAGAGCTGTAGATTCCCTTTTGGAGGAAGGAACCAGTTCTTTTTCCATGAATCAGAGTGAAAAATAAGAGGGGGCATATTGTGCTCTAGCCATCTGCCTGTGGTCCAGCCTTTCCCTTTCTGCCATATTTGCTGTTGATCTTTAGCATTTCATATTTGCTCCATACTGTTATATTTCGGACAGATCTGCCTGCAGATATTTCCTTCAGCTGTCTGAATTCTTTTTAATTATGTTGTATGCTATTGACTAGTCTTGAGTTACTTTATTTACATTGCTTTTTTATTTAACTTTATTGTGTTGCTTGCACTCTGCTATGTTTTCCTTGACTAGTAATATTTGTGAAGGTTAAAAAGTATTTAAGCATTGATGCTGTTTTTTTTTTATTTGTTTTTGTATTATTCTTTCCACCAATGTATTTTAGTATTAAATCAGTGCATCTAGTTTGATCTTTTATAATTTTACCTTGTGCTTGTCGTATCTGAATGTGGTCTCCTTAAGATCAGTTCACCATCCTAGCAGACTTTATAGCAAATGGACAAGCCAGGGAATATTGAGCTGCATATACATTGATCTTTTGAGGCTGCATTAGGCATTTTTTTGCTGTGTGGTGTGGAAAATAGAGCACATTTGTCTGTCATTCTGTCTTCAGTGAAGGAACGGCATGTACTTTGGGGATGACTGTATACCTGCATTAATACCACTGAATATTATATTAAACGGAGGAAATTGATGCCTGAGTGATAAAGATGGGAACTAAAATGGAGTAGGATCATAGGGTCAAAGCAAAGTGACCATGAATTTTATCTACTAACCATTACCATATTGAACTAAGAAACTCTACATATTTCTACACCTTTAACTATTCCCATCCTGCACCATAATTCTTCTAAGCATGTGGTTGCTTCTAATATTCTGACCTTCTTCCTGACACTCGCTGTTTACAGCTTTTTACCTTAACCCTACCTGATTAAAAAAAATAATAATCTACCACATTACTTTTATTTAGTATTGCCTATCTAGTACATGTTTTATTACTACCGGCCTGTATTTATTTAGTATTTCATTACTTAATGTGTGCTTTAATACTTGCTTTTGTCTTGTTTATGTATAATGTCTTAACTTTCATGTATTATGTGGAACTTTTCGCCCCAAGCCTTTGCTGAAAATGGGTTCCTGACCCACTCGGACTTTCCTGGCAAACAAATGTTAGATAAGTGAAATAAAATAATACAGTAATAATTAGGATGCTTATGTTGGCATCAGTTACTTGTAGTGACCAGGAGTAACTCCTTTATATTTGCCTTTCTAAATAGGACAGGCAAGCTGGTCCGCATGTGGGAATTACTGTGAAATGGAGAAAGATAAGTGGTGTATTTCAGTATTTCTTTGCTAGGAAACATCTATATGACTAAATTCTCCTAACTTTAGAATACTAATCCTAACCCTGAACCCATCAACCTAAATCACTAGCCCTAGGCGTGAACCTGAAGCCCTAAAGCAAGTGCTAAAGCACTAAATGTACCCTAAAATCTGAAGGTGCCTTTAATGCCTCTCTTTAATTGCTTCTCCTTCTCAGGCTTGGAGCTTGAGGGGTGTAACACTATGCAGAGCACTCCCCTTGATTACTACAAGTAACTATTGCTGTTGAAGTCTTTGGCTTACAGTTGTTTGGTGCAGATGGGGTAGGGAGTTTTGAGAGAAACGACTGTTTTGTGATGCTGATTTTGTCGTGTTACCTTGTTGCATTGAACAGTAGTATCCATATGACTATGAACTTTGTGTTTTAACTGCTGTTTCACTAGATAGTGTCTTGAATCATTGTGAAAATTACATTATAGTTGTCCATATATTTCTTGTTTTTGAAATAGTGACCTCTGATTTTCATAACACTTTTTTTTTTTTATTTTGCAGGAAAATTTGACTATGATCTTTTGGTTATTGGAGGAGGATCAGGGGGTTTGGCTTGCTCAAAAGAAGGTATGTATTTGCAAGAAAAATAAAAGGAAAAGCTGGTCATGTAAATAGCTGATTTTTTACTCCTGTTGCTTTTCAGTTTTTCAGTGGTGGTGCTGCGGTAGCGTTGTTACCTCACAGTAAGACGCTGTCCGGTTCAATTCTCAGCTAGCGCATCTTCTGCATGGAGACATGCGTGAATGGGCATACCTTCGTTGAAGGTTGTGCGTCAGGGCTGGTAACTCGGCACGTAAAAAATCAACTACCAATCATTAGCGGACCGTAGTTCCGCTCTGGCGACCCCTAACCGGGAAAAGCCAAAAGACACAAACAAGTCATGCAAGGCTTTAATGATTTGTATTTGCTTGTCATTCTATTTGTTGTATGTATTTGTATTGCATATCAATAAGTGTCCTGTTCATGTGCTTCCACTTTCATCTGGGTGTACATTTCAGTTACACATTCGGATAACTTACTTTTGAAAATGTTATAGTACTTGCATGAGCTTTCTGAGTATAGTTAAGCAAAGATTCTTTTTCAGGATGTCTGATTACACTTGTGCGTGGTATGCTTCCCATACTTGACATTCCACCTCCCTGAAATTCTAAACCTGGGAAGTGGAGTGAGTCTACAGAATTTGGGTGGTGAGTGAGGGGAATTGTGCTTCCTGTATATCCACTGTGGACTGCACATTGACAGATTCCATATCTTGACCATTGGAGTCCTACAGGTATCAGGTAGGGGTGCTCCCCGCAGAAAATATAGTAGTGTCTAGCACAACTTTTGTCTCAATGACTGACAGTACTAAAATTAGTGATTCTATAGATGTCCTGCATTCTTTTAGTAGTCCTTTGCATTGTTATTTTTCTTGTTTTGTGTTTTTGAAGGCTGCGTCTACATTACCATAGAGACCAAGAAAGATTAACAAGGCTGCTATTGTTTAAACCTTTTGGTACTTGCCTATTATCGCAACAAGATTTTTGCAGTTGCGACAATATGTTTGCTGGCTTGAAAACAGCTGCGGGAAACACTGTAGGTTGTCACTCTTTGTGTTTACTGTTGAAAAACTAGTTTTGCTGACATTGAGGAAGAGAAGCAATCGTGGAAATCTTTTTCCTGTTTTGCATGCATGCATGACGGATGCACGCTTCAATTGGCAGGGCTGGTCTGTTGCTGACAAAAGGAGTACTTTTACTGTGAAGAAGCAATGCTGACAAGAAAAACACAGACCACTTGGAAACACTTTCTGCTGAACTCTATTAAACGGTAAACTATTTATGTAGCACACATTTCTTTTTTACAGAAAACTTGTAAAACGTAAAGCTTTATGGAACTTATGGTGGATGATGTTAACAGGTGTTTAGGAATGGAATGGTTGATGGCAATGTTTTGGTTTGGGGTTCTGAAGAACATGTATTACACAACCTTCAATGTGAACGAAAACACAGTAATTGACACAGCAACATTACTTTCTTCATTTTCACTGATAACCCTGCCAAAAATAACATGTAATGTGAACCAAAACACACTAACTCACATTATCATAGCACTTGTGCTTCTATTTTAATATCGGGGAGCTCACTGTATTACAAGAAAGATAAACACGCTGCCCGTAAATCTCATACATAAACAGAAACATAATTTTCTATATTTTCAGTGATATCCCTGCCTAAAACAACCTTCAGTGTGAATGAAAACACACTAATTGACATTATCACAGCATTAATATATTTGCACATCGGGAAGCACCGGTGTTACGGCAAAAATCTAGTTGCAATAATACGCAAGTACCAAACTTTTTTATACTTGCATTTCATAAAGCTGTTAGTTTTATAAACAAAAAACTACAGCTGCATTCCAGTGTGTGATGAAAACACATCTCCCAAATACAACCAACATCTAGTAAACATCAGAAACTGCATGTTTAGGATACGAAAGTGCTCAATAAATTGTGTTGTACAGCTGTGTTAGCTTCTTCCTGTGGTTTTGAGATGAACAGCTTGACATCGTTAGCACTGTAAAGTTGGATTTTTTATTCAAATATTAAATATTTCCTTCACCAGTTGATTCCTTTCTTTCCTGCAGCACCCTAATTGCTGTAGTGGAATTCTGTACTTTTTTCCATTATGCATTCTGGAATTGGTGTTTTTATTCTACCTTCTCCTTGTAGGACTGCCCTCTTAATTCCCGTATCTGGAAACTAACCAACTACTGTGGTATAGCACAGAGTTAACTTTCAATCAGCCTTGTAACAACATAAGGTCTTTTAAAGTCTTATAGCAGGCAGTCTGGCAGCCCCTCTCCCCTAGTTTTATTTTGGGGATTGGGGGTTCTGGCAACAGAACTGAAATTTTGGACCCTTAACTCTGCTGTCAAGAAAATTTTGTGTTGTAATTTATTAGTTTGCCAGCTTACTGAGACAGTGTGGTGTCTTAGATGAGAGAGGGAATAAAATCCAGAAGAGATCTCTTTATATACTCTTCAATTTGTACGGAATGTTGCCTTGCCGCCTAATGATTGCACAGCAGTAAGATAAGAACCAGCCTAGCTATTGCACCATTTAGAGCAATTTGCATTAAGTATTGTACAGAGAAATTTTCCTTTCAGCTATGTAACTGATTGATTCGATGTCCTGCTACTGCATATGTTGTTAAGAGTTCAACAGTCTTGGCTTGTGGAAAGAAGCTCTTGCTAAATCTGGATGACTTGCAACACGTGCTGTGGTATTGCCTTCCTGAAGACAAGCAGGAAAACAGTCCATGAGCAGGGTGGGTGAGGTCATTGACTATCTGTTTGACTGTGCCTAGACACCAAGCCTTGTGCAAGTCTTGTAAAGATGGGAGCGAGGCCGCTATAATCCTCTCTGCTGCCATCACCACCCTTTGGAGAGCCTTGTGGTCTGAAGCCTTGCAGTTCCCATGCTAAACTATGAGATTGCCTGTCTGAGTACTTTGTATGGTACCTCCATAGAAAACCTTGAGGACAGAAGTTGGAAGGTTTGCTTTCGTCAACCTTTATAGGAAGTGTAGACATTGTTTTGCCTTCTTGACAATCTAGTTAGTGTTTGTCGACCGTGACAAGTCCTCAGAGATGTGCACCCCCAGGAATTTGGTACTCTTCACCCTCTCCACGGTTTCCCTTTTAATTTTGAGTGGATTTTATGCTTCCTGATTCCTCCTGAAGTCTTAACTCTTTGGTCTTATTTATGTTGAGAGCTAGGTTATTGATGTCACACCAGTTGATCAGATGGTTCATCTCTCTCTCTCAGCTGTTTTGTCACCATTACTGATGACACCTATAACTGGTACCATTCGTGAACTTTATGATCTGGTTCGATCTTTGCCTGGTGATGCAGTCATGCATCAGCAAAGTGAACAGCAGTGTGCTCAGGACACAGCCTTGAGGAACTCCTGTGCTCAGTGTTATGCTGTTTTGAGTTGTTTTTATCAGTGCATATTTTTTGTGGTCTGTCAATGTGTAAATCCAGTTAAGTAAGGTGGTGCTGATGCCCAGCTGGGCCAGCTTCTCTATCAGATGCTGTGGAATGACCGTATTGAAGGATGAGCTGAAATCTATGAATAACATCCGAACATAACATGGTTTTTCTTTTAACTTACCCTTACACTTGGATTACAGCTTCTGTTCCAAGTCTTGGCCTCCATTTTTCTTGCTGATTGTTTTTCTCAAAAGTTATTTTCGCCTCTTCTGCTCTGCCCGCTCCATTCGCCCTTTGGGCTCAATCCGCTCCCCTCCCTGCTCCCATTTAGCACCTGGCCCTGCTGTGTCTCTACAGTTATAGCCACCCATATCGTACCTCTGCCTACTCGCACAACACCACTCCCCTTCTCACTCTCTCCCCTCACAACCAATTAGAACAACCCTTCTCCAATCCCTCGACCCCTCCCAAGAAATCACTATACCTCCTCTCTACTTCATACGTGTGTGTGTGTATATGTATGGATTCACTTTAGAAGCGCGAAATACTGAAATATCGAAATTCAGTATTTCCAGCCCATAAAGTGGAATCCTGAAAAGAACGAAAACTCAGAAGTGCGAAATTTAAAATCTCGCATACCAGAGATTTTGAATTAGCGCTTCTGCTCTACACAAACACACACCTTTCTCCCCACACACAAGCACAAGCTCTGTCCTACATAAAAGCAGGGGGGCAAGCCCCCCTGACCTCCCCCCATGTGTGGCGGCTGTGCCCACCACACCCCCCCTACTTAAATATTATAACTCCGAGGTCGCACTACATACAAAAACACACAAAACACCACCACACAAGCTACATTCCCCTCGCACACACACACATCACAGCAACAAAACACACTAACACACACCACAACCCCTACCCAAAACCCTTAACACAAACACTTACCTGAATCTATAACCACAGCGAAACACCAAAAGCGCTAATTTAAAATCTCCATTATGCGAGGTTTTGAATTTCACGCTTCTGAGTTTTTGTTCTTTTCAGGATTCTACTTTATGGGCGCAAAATACTGAATTTCGATATTTCAGTATTTCAAGCTTCTAAAGTGAATCCATCTATGTATATGTGTGTGTGCGCGTGTGTGTATGTATGCATGCATATATAATTTTATATATATATATATATATATATATATATATATATATATATATAGTGTGTGTATTAATGTGTGTATATATGTGTATGTGTGTGTATATGTATGTATGTATGTGTGTGTGTGTGTGTATATATATATATATATATATATATATATATATATATATATATATATATAGGTGTGTGTGTATTGTATTTCATGGAGCTTTTCTCCCCAGACTTCCATTGAAAAAGGGCTCACTTTGGCCCAGTGGACTTTCCCGATTTAACAAACTGCAAATAAATAAAATAAACGGTTCTTGTTCACCAGATGTGCCATGGATTTGTGAATTGCTAAAGAGACGAGATCTGTTGCGGAGCAATTGGCTCAATAAACAAATTGCAGCGGATCCAGTGTTGCAGGTATGCTTGATGATAGCTGGTCCTTGATCAGTTACTCAAAGCACTTCATTACTGTGTAGGTGGGAGCAAATGGATGGCAGTCATTTAAGCTTGTTGGTTGAGACATCTTGGGTCGTGATATGATTGTTTTGTTCTTGAAGCACTTTGGTACTGTGGCCTGGCACAGAGATGTGTTGAATATATCTGTGAGTATGGTAGAAAGTTGAGCAGCACAGTCTAATTACCTGCCCCTGAATTTTGACAGGACCAGCTGCTTTCCTAGGATTTACTCTGCTTTGGGTCCTCTGAACATCTGCTTGGTTGAGACAGAGCACTTCATTTGCCACTGTATTGTTTCTTTCACCACACTTGTTGAAATAGATGTTGAGCTCATTTAGGACTTTAGCATTGCCATCACATTGAGAGGAAATAGGCCTGTTGTCAGTCTGTAGCTTGTATCCCTTGCGCCAGATGCCTGGAGTCCCTCTAGTCAGGGAAGTGACTTTGAATTCTCTGACCGTAGGCACGCTTTGCCTCCTTTATTCCTTTAAGTTTCACCCTGGCCTCCCTGAGGGGTGCCTTTGTCCTTTGATTTGAATGCAGCATTCCGTGCTTTCAGGAGCCCATATTCCTTACTCATCAGCTAGGGTTTCTAATTTGCCTGTGTGGTGATGGTTACATCATCCACAAACTGAAATATAGGCCATCACAGACTCTGTATACTCCTCTAGGTTGATGTGGTGATTAAAACAACTGGAAGAAAGGTCTTTAGAGAAGGGTAGGAGAAAACTACATAGGAAAAAATGGGAATTGTGGTAACATGCAGGGGAGGAATGAGGTTTAAAAGAAGGCTGGACTTAAATGAGCTATGTAATGTTTGACTGAAAATGATTGGGTAGATCGTAAGTGATGTGTAATGTTTGCAATTGGGAGTGTGCCAGTATGGTCTTTGATGTAAAATGCTTGCAACTGGGATTTTGTTGGCATTGTTTGTTTCTATTTATATAAATGTATGATTGCTTATGTCATAAGTGATAGTTTAATAAATGTTTCTTTTAAAAAGAAAGATGCAGGATTTGAATAATTTATGTAATGTTTCGTAAGTTATGTGATGTATAGCAATGTGTGTGTCGCTCGTCTGGTCAGGATAAAACAGACGAACAGTTGTGGGTTCTGTTCAAACAGTTTTATTATATACAAACACATCGGGAAATGTGACCAAATTTGGGGACATATGGGACATCATCAGGAACAGAAGTAGGTGTTGAGACATGTTCTTCATTAGAAACAATGTCTGGATTGTGCTGAGATCTGGGTCTGTATCACAGGTACAATGCTGCGATGTCATTTCTGGCACAGGAAGGAGATGTCGGATTCCTCCTGTAATGTATACTTATTGATTCTATGAAGTAGGATCTCAATTCAGCACATATTTGTCACTTGCCTAAACTGGTCGAAGCCTTTCGCAATTTTGTCCTCACTGTGTCTCCTTTTTTCAATGGACGAAGAGATCTGCTTGTTTTTATCATAGCTGGACTTCTGAAACGAACGCTTTCTGAATAGTTGGGCTTTGATTGCTCTTGTTTTTAGCTTTAGGCACCAAAAAGCTGTTACTGATGGGCAAGATTGTTCTGGTTTACCTAGATAGAAGTCTCTGAGCAGGTGAGCCAAGTATGCTGCCACGGGGTAGATTTCTGAGAATGAATAGATTCAAAAAGATATTGGTATTGTCACGCTTTGAACAGTTGCTTTGCACTCTGTACTGCACACTCAGCCAGGCTATTTGACTGTGGGTATTCTGTACTGCTAATAATATGAACAAAGTCCCACTTTTTTTGCAAATGTTCTGAAACAATTGACTGGTAAACTGTGTACTGTTGTCAGAGATAAGTAAAATCCCATGAGTGGAGGAGCTCCCTGGTCAGCCTCAGTATGAAGCTGAGATCCCTTATAAGATCCTCCAAAGCTAGCTATGAAAACAAAATCGCCACTGATTCTGAGGACAGTCACAAAGCATTCTGTAGCTATGTCAAGAATATCAATGGCAACACCCAGATCTGCTCTGAGTTACAGCACAACGGCACGAAAATTACAGAACCAACTGATATTGCCAACATCCTAGCAGATAGGTTCAGTGCTAACTTTACCCGCCTCTCACCCCGTAAAGGGCCCATATATATAGAGGAAGAATGCAGAGTCACTGTAATCACAACTACGCAGGTAAAAGCTGGACTCTCTAAAGCCAAAAACACAGCATCCATGGGACCGGACAACATCCCAGGCTGCGTTTTTACATAAACTTCAGAACGAACTGGCTCCTCACCTAAGCACCATGTTCAGTCATAGCCTCACATCAGGCTTTGTGCCCACTGAATGGCGCACAGCAACAGTTATCTCGCTTCACAAAGGGGGAGCCACCACTGATCCTGAGAACTATTGCCTGACGAGCATGGTCTGCAGGCCATGGAACGTATCATCATGGAACTCGTAAACAAAGACATTGGTAATCTCCAAACTCTGGACCCCACCCAGTTATGGTTTGTGAAAGGCAGATCATGCCTCCTGAACCTGATCGACTTCATTGAGGCAGTCACCAAAGCCGTAGACGAGGGTAAGGTGGTTCACACAGCCTGTTTTGACAACGCCAAGGCTATTGACACCATCCCCCATTCTAGAATTATAGCTAAACTTACTAAACTAGGTATAAATCCCCTACGTCACAAGATGGGTTGCCAACTGGCTCACTGACAGAACCCATACTGTAAAAGTTGCAGACTCCAAATCTGACTTCAAACCAGTGACAAGTGGAGTAACCCCGGGTTCAGTCCTGGGACCTCTCCTGTTAGCCTGTACTTCAGAGAAGTAGATACCAAACACAGAATGTTTGGCTAATGAAGTTCGCAGATGACTGCAGAGTAGGAGCCATAGTAGAGTCCCCAAATGATGTGGACATCCTACAAAAGGGCCTCACTGAGACAGATGCATTGTGTCAGATCTATGTCAAGCTCAGTGCCAAAAAGTGCATTGTAATCACCTTTGGTAAAAACTCTGTACCCATGAACTACCACATAGGTGGCAGTCTACTTAACGCTGAATGTGTGATAAGGGACTTTGGGACCCAGATGGACAGTTGTCTCTCTCTTGATAATCACATCTCCACAGTAGTCAGGAAATCCTTCTACGTGGCACACCTCATCACAAAAGGGTTCTCATCTAGGAAAAAAGAGGTCATTGTTCTCCTCTGCATGACACTCCTTAGACCCATTATAGAGTACAACACCCCTTTTGCAATGTACCTCACAAGACATCTGCAGCAGCTGGAAAGGTCACAGAAGTACCTCACAAAGAGGATTACTGGCCTCAAACAGATGCCCTACACTGACTGTCTCAAAAAAACTCCAGCTTTACTCCGTAGCATATCGCCTACTCCAAGATGATCTCTGCCTAACATATAAAGCTGTGTCAAACCCAGAGCTGTTGGACATGCTACACCTAAAAAAATCCCAATCCCTCCGAGCTACACGCTCTAGGGACCTAAGCCTTGTCACCCAATAAACAGGACCATGGTGGTGGGATAAATTCCTGTCCCAGAGACTTCCCATACTCTGGAACAAGCTACCCATCTATGTCAAGCAAAATTCCTCATTGGCACTCAAGAAAAATCTTGATGAGCGGATGAGAAATAGGAAATGCACTCCAGGGATTACTTCTGTGGCTCTGCTCGGCAGGGGCACAGGAAAATAACTTCTTGGGTGGTGTAAACCAGGGACACTTGTTAGCTAGGCTTACTTAGGCCCTTGGGCCAATAGCCTAGTACTTACCTATGGACCTATGGAATGAGAAATGACATTTCAACTTGGTAATAACAGTAGTGGACTTTAGGTTATGCAGCAAATCTATCTCAAACCAGTTTGAGTCTACCAAAACTAAGTAATGCTGATTGTTCCACTTGAATAAGTCCGTGGCTACTGTTGACCAAGGTAGTTAAGGAATTTATTAGGTTGTGGATGCTGCAGATAATTATTCTAAAAAACATTCAATTATTTTAAAGAACATTCAGTTAATGTTTGTTTCTTTAAATTTAATGACTTTTATATGACGTCATTTGGCGGGAAGTTATAAAAGGGTATGTTTGTTTTTATGAGAGTTTGTTATTTCTGATAAAGTCCAACAACATTGTAGGACGAAAAGCGTGTTTTATTTAACGTTTAAAATCGGCAGTTTCTAGTAATATCGGCTTTTTGGCGTTTTTGTAATGGTTAGTTCAGGAATTTGCCTGAAGTGGCTCTCTTGCAAATGTGGTTTAGTACTGTTGCATACTGAACAAGATGAAAGTACTCTTTCAATGTGTTTTGATTGAGAAGGTCAAAATACTAGTCCTCTTGCTCTTCTTTTGGTAGAATTGGAACCTGGGTGGCCACAATGTAAAATCTGGATATTCGTGTTGTAAGGAGTTAAGAACAACTTTAGGACATTTGAAAATGATACCGTCTTCCATCAACATTTCATCTTGTTAGGGAAATTAAGGTCGTACTTCTAGCGGTACACAGGATTGCTTTGATGGCCATCCAACATTAATGAAGTGGTTGAGCTTTTGCAATATTGGATCAATCTTTGTATGCTCTGTCATCTCAAGTCTTGTGGTAGAAAAATTATGCTCTTCCATGACATCTAAATAACAATTTTCTGCATCAGGCTGTTCCATTGTATTTCTGGGTGATCTGGATAAGGTATCGGCCAGATAAAGAAGAATTGTATAGACCATTATGAAGTTGTACTTTTGCAATCTGCGCATCATTCTTTGTAATCTAGCTGGAGCTGTACAGGCTTTTTTAAAATAGTGACTAGAGGTTGATCAGTCTCATTCTGGCTAGCTCGGTCATAAATATAATCATGGAACTTCGAACATACAAACACAACTGCCAGAAGTTCTTTCTCGATTTGAGCATACTGCATCTCAGTTTGGGTAAAAGTTCTAGATGCATAGGCTTCTGGTCTACCCTCTTGAAGAATAACTGTAGCAAGACCAAATTTTGAAGCATCACAGCAAAGAGTTACTAGTTTATTGATGAGCTAGTATCTTAATGTAACTGGGGTGGCAATTTTCTGATTGAGGATATCAGATGCTCTTTGGTGGTGGTCAGCCACGACCATGCAACATTTTTGTGTGCCATCTCTATTGAAGGAGCTGTCATTTCACTGAAGTCTGGTATAAACTTGCCGAAATAATTAACCATACTAACAAAATACTGTAGGGCTTGGTTATCGCCCGGTGCTGACCTCTCAAGAATGGCTGCTTGCTTGAATGTGTACAGTTGTAAGCCAGTGCTAGTGAATAAAAGACCTACATATGCAACTTCTGCTAGTCTGAATTTACACTTCAGAGGATTGAGCTTCAAGTTCACTTCACGTGCTCTGTCTAGAACTTTCTTAAGGTTTCTGTCATGCTCTGCCTCACCATTGCGTCCAACCAATAAATCATCTACTGTTAGGGCACATGGATAACACAAAAATATTTGTGCCATTGCACGCTGAAAGACTTCACTTGCAGAATTTATTCCAAAAGGCATCCTGAGAAATCTAAGTCTACCAAATGTTGTACTGAATGTAGTCTGAAGATTTGCGATCAAGCATCACTTGCCAAAATGAACGCTTTGCATCCAGGACAGAAAAAACAGTGGCATTTGGCATCAGGGCTGTGCCTTCCTCGACTGTACGCATAGGATGATGAGGTCTCTCTAATGCTTTGTTCAAGTCTCTTTGGTCAATGCATATTCTGATTTCATCTGAGCTTTTATGAGCAGCTACCATGGAAGATGCCTAGTCAGTTGGTTTGGTAACTGGAGAAACTACACCTTGCTGCACCATTTTATCCAGCTGGGCCGTGACCTTGTTCTGCATAGCTATTGAAACTCTCCTTGCACATCTGATCACTGGACTGACCTCTGGGTCTATTTTCATGGTTACACAACTGGAAGTTTGCTTAGTTTGTCATCAAAAACATCAACATACTCTAAGTAACATTGATGAAACTGGAACTAGGACATGTGTTTACATGATAGACTTCTTTGGTAAAAGAAAGCAGTTTCATTCTCAAGCTGTCTTGGACACCTAATGAGTGCACGGGTCTTTGGATTACATAGAATTGCAAGCTGTAACTGTTCCCAGCCGAATAACACAAAAGCACTACTGAGCCTTCAGTTTGAATTTCACCTCCATAAGCAACAAGTTTTGCATAGTTAGCTAAATTTAAGTTGCTTATTAGCTCTCACCTTAGCAAATGTTTCTGCACTTTGAACCAGTGTCTACTTTGAGCTCCATGGGTTTGCCATTGATTGGGACAGTGCAAAACACTTCATTCTTTGCCAACAAATCTACTACACTAATCTTTTCACCAACCACTGATGCACCATCTACATAAAGCAGGGTTGTAGCTTTCTACATAATCCAATTTGCTTTTTCAAGTGACCCGTCTTTATAACTGAATGAGGTTTGTTTGATTTGCAAACTTTTGAAAATGGGTTCCATTTTTTTACATTTGTGGCATTGCTGACCAAATGCTAAACACTTCACTCTTTTAAGACTCATGATTGGTGCCACAGTTACGAAAGTTGACTTGGGTATTGCTGGCTCCCTCTTGTACTGCCCTGAGCATGTCCGCTTTACTGACCTAGTCTTAGAACTTGCTGGAAAGCTACGATTTTCCTGTGAAACCTGCAGGGGCTGCAGCCACCTTGTGCTTGGGCCTGTTTCTGCTAGCCACTTGCTGCATGCTGTCTATGCTTACTCTAGAGCCTGCTGAAACCATGTTTTTATCACTTGCAAGCATACTTGTGTGCCTTTCTGTGAGCTCATGGATTTGACAAATCTCAATAGCTTTGCTCAGTGTTAATCACCGTCACAAAGCAAAATCTTGCAAACTGCAGCATTAACACCACACACAAGCCTCTCTTTTTTTTTAACTTGTCTTTCAAATCACCAAATCTGCATGTTTTAGACATGTTTCTCAAGTTAGTAATGTAAGCTGCAAAGGTTTCTCCTGGCTTTTGGTCTCTTGTATAAATAGGTGCCTTTCTAATGTAACATTTGTTTGAGGTTTAAACATTTCTCTAAATTTACATTTCAAGCACTCTGGGTCCTCCCTTGATTCAGCCAGTACAACAATATGACGATTTTCCCCCTCTCCTGGATATACTGCTGGTGCGTACACATATGCACGTGCTACACTTGGAAAAGCTTCTTAAAGATGCAGCGCACACTGTTCTACAATATGTGAAGTATAGTTTTTGTTAATTTGTTAATGCAGTTTGTTTTTGTATAAATGTAAATTTGTTTGTCATAAGTGGTAATTCAATAAAGGTACTACAAACCAACACCCACTTGAGTCTGAGTCAACTCCAGGAGTTAATGAAACAGGAACAACTTTTATCTTTTTATATTTATGTATTCTCTATATACTTAAACGTGGATATAACTTTAAGGTGGGAGTACATGTGATCTTACTTAATTATTTAAACAGGTACATTTTTGCTGTTTGTTAGTACACCTGATGAAGCTGTAGCGAAAGCGCTTGTGTCTCTTGAATAAAGCAGTGCTGTGTTCTTATGAATTGAAGTTGGTTTTGGTCCTTCTCTGTGTAACTGCAAATATCTCTGTGGAACTGTGATTTCCTTCAAGGACTGGTAACTACTTTAAATTGAAATTGCAACGGTCGTTCTCCTGGAGTAGCTTTATCATTTCTTAAGTTGTTCCTGTTTCATTAACTCCTGGAGTTGACTCAGACTCAAGTGGGTGTTGGTTTGTAGTATTTTTGTCTTTTATAACCCAAAGAGTCTTAGTCATGGCTGTTAGCAACGATGAAATTGAGTTGGAGTATGTACCTGTACCTAGTCCCCGCAAGTCACTTGCGTCTGGGGAGTATGGCAGAAAACGGAAGGCTGAACTTTTTATTAACACGATTGTCACTATGAGCAACCCACTCTTACTAGGTTGTGTTCCTAGTCCGGATGAAGAAATAGATTTTGATATTCTAACTATTAGAACTGACTTATTAGATCTAGAGAGGGAATTATCCAAATTGGTGCGTACACAGTAGTTCCACTTGGAAGTCTGTGTTAAAGAGAACGTTATTCCACGCGGGCTAAGGATACTGAAAATGCCAGCCCAGGCTGGAGCCGATGATTTATTATTGACTGAGTGGCAGAAGCTGAATATATCAACTAGTATCTGTTATCTTAAATTATTAATTGCAGCGGCAGAGAGAAAAGAGGTTCTGCTTGTCAGTACTATAGAAACCAAGTATAAGCAATTGTGCATCAAGTATAACCATGAAAAGTTTGATGAACTGTTGAATGAAACGTTAGAACATGTGTCCTCCTATAAGCGTAAACTTATGCAAATGAAAATAAATAAGCTACATAGAGATCGTAAGGACTTTCAGCTAGGTCACATTTTTTCCTGGCCACGTGACCCAGCTACCAATGAGGATGGGCGACGGAAAGGAGAGGAGGAGCAACCAGATAAAACTATGCGTATGCCTATACAAGCGAACAGATACGTTAGTCAATGCTAACGCCAACGAAATGGTTAGGTCGAAGGAAGAATTGGCACTTTTACCTACCACTGCTATTGACACTATGTCCAATAAGAGAAGAAATATAGTAACTGTTGCTGAGGTTCATCGTGAGCCCAGTAGTGATGGCGCTAACCGTGAACTTAGCGGAGATGGCGCTGATTTGGAAACTAATGGAAACGTTGGCAATTATGTCGGACAATCACAGGGGCAAACTACTGCTTCTTCTTTTTTGGACAAACTAACTTTTCCTTTACAGGTCCGGGACAGCTCCTTTGGGAGAACAGGGAGAAAAAGGGGGAATTCCCAGAGCAGGGGAAGGAGTACTACTCGGTACAAGAGAAAGAACAACGAGAATATGGAGAATCAGTGGCCCATCAAGAGGGCGTTTCAACAACAAGTAAGACACTGATTACTAACCTTTCTAGACATGAATTAACTGACTTTGAGTACAATGTACTGAGTAAGGGGTTAAGTTTTATCCCATCCTCAGATATGAATATTGCTGATTTAATACTTGATTTGAAAATGTTCTTGAGGAATTTAATGTTGAAGAGTATGTACAAGCACAACTCGGGTGATAGTTTTTCTAAGTTTGTCAGACCAAGTAGCTATGTACCTGTGTTATCGCCAATAATCAATGCTTTTGAACAGATTTGTATTGCTGATATTTATACAGTATTCAATGATAAGCAACGTAGTAGGAAAGAACATAGAGTATCTAATTTGAGTAAAGAAGAGTTTGATGCATTACATGAGCTTGAAAGAAATGAACAATTGGTGATATGACCGGCTGATAAGGGAGGTCGTATTGTATTAGATAAAAATTTTTATAATGTACTAATGTATGAAATGTTATCAGATATTAATTTTTATGAGCTCACCAGTATTCAAAATGTAGAAACTATGGTTATTAGTATTAAAAATCAAATCAAGTCGTTGGGGTTATGTGGGAGTCTGAATAATGAACTACTGAAGTATTTTCTATCAGATAATTATGTTATTCCACAGATACAAGGATTACCCAAATTGCATAAAGATTTGAATAGACCCCCCATGAGGCCTATTGTGTCAGGAGGGGGGTGGTGCACAGAGTCTATTTCCATTTATTTAGACTATAAATTGAAACCTTTACTTGGTAAATATGAGACACTTTTGTCTAACACTGAGCATTTTTTGCATGATCTTTTTGAATGTGTTGAGAAGAATACTGATTTGAGTGAAGCATTTCTTGTAACCTTGGACGTTGTTTCGCTATTTACAGTTATTCCCAATTCTATAGGTGTGAAGGCGCTGAGGAATTTACTAGATTCTAGTTATATGTATAGTGGTGAAGAGGTAGCCTTAATACAAGATCTTTTAAGTATAGTCTTAGAAAATAATGTATTTATGTTTGAAGGTAACCTATAGCATCAAAGGAACGGCGTAGCGATGGGCAGTTCCTGCTCAAATAGCTACGCAAAGGGGGTGATGTTAGCATGGGAACTTGAATATGTTTTTCCCAGTCCCTACCAAAGGAAGATCATTTTGTATAGAAGATTCGTTGATCTCTTTATTTTGTTGAATATGTGAATGGGACTACTACCTACTTGAAGTTTACGATAGGATATTCGAAATATGAAGTTAATTTTTTGGATGTTTGTATTGAGAAGGACACTATGGGAGTTGTTAATACTAAATTATACAGAAAAGACTGTTATGTTAGCAGTCTACTTAGCAGGGATAGCATGCATCCTGGTTATGTATTTAATAATGTGACACAAAATCAGTTTTATAGAGCATCTAGGCTTAATGCTAAAGATAGTGATTTTGAACAACAGACTAGAAATACTAAAAAAGAGCTGGTGAGTAGAGGTTATGATGCAAAAATGATAGAAGCTAGTAGTACTAAAGTCCAACAACTAAGGACCACCAGGGCGAAACCATATTTCTCACGTAGGGAGTGTTGCGTGAAGAACACCCCTGGTGGAAGGGATAGGTTGGGTGTATGTATCTCCTATACTAGGGATGTCAGAGAATATATCAGGATTTTCAATAATCTTTGGAATATCTTGATGACAGACCCAGCTTTGAAGAATATAGTTGGCGAGGTACCACAGTTTACTTTTAGGAATAGAAAAAATCTTAAGAGAAGACTCTGTGCACCTAGAAGCTGTATTTTGAGTGATCCAATTCATGGAACTAGACCATGCGGTAGTTGCAATCCGTGTACACATATTATGGAAGGGGTTGAGTTTCGACACCCTGATACGGGGAGAACATTTGATGTTAGGGTTAATGCAACTTGCTGTACGAAACATGTTGTTTATCTTGCTGTATGCTCCCAATGCCATAGCTTCTATGTAGGAAAAACGGATAGGATGCTGAAAGAAAGGATAAGGGAGCATTTATATCATACTGCCAAAGGGTCGAAACTCAATGCTTTATCCAAACATTTTATAGAAAAAGGTGTAGGTCACACTTTTAAATTTATGGTTATCTCCAGAATTTTTCCTAATAGTAGATATAGTGACATTAGGAATAAGACTGAAGAACTTGAAGCTAGATGGATTATTATGTTAAGAGCCACATATGGGCATGGCTTAAATGAAAATATAACTATTAAACCAGCCCTTAAGAAAAGGAAATTGCGTAGGTAATATGACATTTATTTATTTATTTATCCATCTATGCTTAATTATGCTGTTTTTATTATTATTTTTGTTTTTATTCTTGTTATATTTCTTATGTGCATATTTTTAATGACTATGTGAGTTGTATATGCATGAATTATATTTATATATGTGCATATATTCAAATGTAGTTTATATCTTTTTATATTTATGTGTTCTCTATATACTTAAATGTGGATATAACTTTAAGGTGGGAGTACATGTGATCTTACTTAATTATTTAAACAGGTACAATGTTAAGTTGTCAATCTCGCCTTCATTCTTGCTGGATGGGTTCGGAGCCAATCCTCGGCTCCGACTCGGCACTTGCTTTAGCTTGAGAACTCCTTTTACCAGCTCGAGGCAACCCTATATCCCATGATGCAAGGCGGAACTACCCCAGATCTCGTTTGCCGCTTAGCGAAAGAGGTCTCCTTTGCCAGTTGAGGTAAGTAATTTTCTTGTTAAAAGAGAAAAGCTTAGTTAGGGTTTTATTTTCTCCTTGTATCCATTTTTATAGTCTGTAGTGAGTTACAGCCCACCCTATTCCCTTGTTTTTCAAACTTTTATTACCTTTAGTGTAAAGTTTTAGTTAGGCCTAAACCCCATTGGTTAATCACTTCCTGTGTGTTGTGTGTTAGGGGATTAATTTTGTGTGTTTGTTGGGGTTTGTGTGTGTGACTTCCTCCTAGGATATGTCTAGGGAAGGCAAGGTCTCAGGCTTCAAGAAGTGTGACTCGTGCTGTCAGAAAATGTCTCTGACAGACGGTCACACTTCTTGTGTTTATTGCCTGGGGCCTTTGCACCTGCAGGACTCCTGTGCTTTGTGTCACTCTTTTAGCCAGAGAGTCCTGCAGGAAAGGAGGAATAAGCTTATCCTCCGTGGCTTACTTAAGCCAGAAGGTTCTCCCTCTAAAGCAGGGTCTGGGAAACCTTCTAAGCCACCGAAGGCTCAGGCTTCAGTATCCAAGCCTCCACCGGTGGCTCCGGCTCCGTCAGAGCCGAGATCGGCTCCGGCTGGAACCGATGTATCTACCTTAAAAGTAGTGGGTTCGGCACCGGCTGGTTCCGATACCTTGTCTACTGTGGCCTCGGCTCCGGCTGGAGCCGACACCTTATCCAGCATCGGAGCCGAGAAACCTTTGGCTCCATCTGGAATTCAGGGGACTTCGGCTCCGATGACTTCGTCCCGAAAGAGATCTCGGTCCCCTCCGTTACTGAGTATCCACTCTGCTCCGGGGTCTCCTCTTTTGTCGGAGCGGAGCCATCGGAGCCGATCTTCGAGATCTTCCAGGCTGTCTGACCATGACTTAGAGAGGGTGGTAAGCAGGCTGTTGAAGTCACAGGCACTGGCCCAAATGCTCCATAGCCCGTCTCAACAGACTTTGGCTATAGCCTCACCCCTTGAACTTCCTCCTCCGACTCCACACCAGAGTTTGGAGCCGGAGCTTCTCGGGACAGCGACTGTTTCGGTGCCGGAGCCGATACATCCTTCGGCTCCATCGTCCTCGGCTCCGATCTCCTCCTTGAGGCCTTCCTTGGAGGGATCCGGTCATCGTGTTTCCCTTGTCGGCTCCGAGGGGGCTAGTGGCATCGGACCCTTGTCCGACCCCGCTCTCCCTCTCGGGGCTTCGGCTTTGGTAAGCTCGGCGCCGACATCGGCCTCGGAGCCTTCCCTCTCAGTGGAGCCGGGAATTCCTGTTTCCTCGGAGCGGGGATATTCCGGCCTCCCGGGGAGGGGAGCCTTTGAGGTGATGAGGAGTGTCCTGGCCTCTGAGCCTGGTCAACGGTCCATCCCTCTAGCTCCTCCCTCATCAGTGCCTGTAGACGCCTCTTGCCAGCCTCTTGCTCTCAGGCCCAGGGATCCATCGCCCCAGGTTTCCCCATTGGGAATTTCCTCCTCTTCCGAAGTTTCTCCTGATCCAGCAGGTGAACCCCTTCGGAGAGGACCGGGTAAGAGGAAACACACAGACTCCCCGAGTCTACTACATCGGATACCGACTTAGATGAGTCGGAGGGTTCCCCACGATCCCCTCTGAGGATATCTCCTTTTCAGACATCCTTGAGCTCCTCAAACAGAGGGGGAATTGGCCATCCATTGATCCCTCCGAGGATGAGTCGGTATACCTGGAGGCTTTTGGATCCCGACCCTCCACCTCCTGGGTGTCTCCGCCTTTCGACCCACTTATGCAGGTAGTGGCTCGAAGGCGGGCGGCTCCAGATTCTGTGGAACCTGTCCCCAGGAGACCATCCAAATTCATCACGGCCCCTACAGACAAACAGTTCCTTTCCAAGGGTGTCTCTGTGAATGCTATGGTGGTGGCGGCCACTAAGAAGGAACTGGCGGATCCTTCAGTACCTGTCCATCCTCCTAACAAGGATTCTAGGACCATGGACAGGTATGGAAAGCGGATGTTTTCTTCAGCGACCTTTGCTATGCGTTCGCTGAACTACCTTTGTCACTTCACCAGGCTTCAACGAGATATTCTCAAGGAACTGGGTGAAGTAGTCCAGGATCCTTCTGCTGCTGGGGCTCAAGAAAAGATTGCCTCGCAGCTTGCAATCCTGAATTCCATATCTAACTCCTCCATGCGGCTCATATCCTATGCGGCCGATGGAGCGAGCAGGGCCGCAGGCACAGGAGTTGCTCTTAGACGCCAAGCCTGGATGCGGCTTTGTAATTTTGCGGACCCCTTTAAGGCGTCCTTCACTAATACCCCCTTTGATGGTTCAGCTTTGTTCGGACCTTAGGTGAAGGATACCTTGACCAGGTGTGAGCAGGACGGTAAAACTCTTTCTGCCGTTGGAGTCCAGTTTTCCACTCCTTCTAGACCATATCCCAAGGGTCAGAAGGGGGGGAAGATGTGGTTCCGTAAAGCCCAAGGAGCTACACCGGACGCACGTGGTCAGTTTACCCCCAGAGGCAGAGGGGGTAACAATAATAGACGCCGCCATAGAGGCAGGGGGGGTCCTCAGAAACAGGGAGTCTCTTCCTGAGAAGCCCTTTCAGCATCCCTGAGGTGTTTCCCGACTGTCCACCCTTGGAGGCAGTCGGGGGAAGGATTTCACTGTACCCAGTAGCCTGGCAATCCCTATCACAAGAGATGTGGGTACAGTCGATCATATCCGAGGGTTACAAAATCCCTTCGAAGGTTTCAGACCTCTACAATCCCTTCCAGACATCTCACCCGGTCAAAGGGATTTGGCAGAACAGGAGGTTTCAAAGCTCCTAGAAAAAAGAGCCGTCCAGACTGTGCCGGCAGACCAGGTAGGATCCGGCGTCTACTCAAGATTCTTTTTGGTCCCCAAAAGGACGGGAGATTGGAGACCAATATTAGACCTGAGCAATCTAAACAGATTTGTCAAGAAGGCAAGATTCCGGATGGTCACGCTTCAGTCCATTCTGCCCTTTCTGGGCAAGGACAACTGGATGTGCTCTATAGACCTTCAGGATGCGTACTATCACATAAAGATTCACAGACGCTCCAGAAGGTTTCTCCGCTTCGCTAGGGACCAGTCATTACCAATTCAGAGCACTGCCCTTTGGCCTCACTTCAGCCCCCAGAGTGTTTACCAAATGCATGGCAGTGGTCACAGCTCATCTGAGACGTCAAGGATTCCAGGTGTTTCCCTACTTGGACGACTGGCTCCTCTCCGCCACCACCAAGTGTCAGCTTCTTCAGTCCAGAGACTACACTCTACAGCTTTGCAGGAGTTTGGGAATTTCAGTAAATTTCGAAAAATCTTCTCTGCTGCCTTGCCAATCTATCACCTTTATAGGCGCAGAATTAAACACCGTCAAAATGTTAGCCAAACTAACAGATCAAAGAATTCTGGACATCCAAAATTTGTTCGGATTCTATTGCAGAGCAACAAGATCAAAGCCAGATTTATACTGAAGGTTCTAGGTCTTATGGCTGCGGCCATTGTTCTTCTACCACTGGCTCACTTCCACATGCGTCTTCTGCAGTGGATGCTATTCACGCAGTGGTCGTACCACAGTCTTCCGATGAGGCACGAAATCTTAGTCACACAGTCGTGCAGAGCTCATCTGAATTGGTGGATATCTTCCCCTCTTCTTCATCAGGGCCGACCATTTATTCCCCCTCCTCCAGTTGCCACAGTCACTACGGATGCCTCTCTGATCGGGTGGGGGGGGCATTATCAGGGCAGGATGGTCCACGGGACGTGGCAACCCATAGAATACCATCTGCACATAAATGTCCTGGAGATGAGAGCAGTGCTTTTAACGTTGCAAGCCCTCAACGACTTTCTTCCCACGGGGACTATTGCAGTACAAACGGACATGTCCGTGGTCTGGTACATCAACAAGCAGGGCGGGACCAGGTCCTATCCGTTATGTCGAGAAGCTCTCAGACTTTGGCAATGGGCGATCTCCTCTCATCGGTTTCTGATAGCAACGCACATCCCCGGCAGGTCCAACCTATTGGCGGACAGGCTGAGCAGATCCATTCTGATGCCTCACGAGTGGTCTCTCAATCAATCTGTAGTGGATCAGATTTTTCTAAAGTGGGGCACTCCTTGTTGCGATCTTTTTGCTACTCCTCAAAACAACAAGTGCCCCGATTTTTTTCACTCTCTTTCCCCTTCCAGGCCAACCCCTGAGAGACTCTCTAACCCAGGATTGGCCCGGGGACTTCTGTACGCTTTTCCTCCCTTTCCCTTGATTCCACAAGTCATTCAGAAAGCCACCGTTTTGAGGGCCAAGTTGATCCTCATTGCCCCATATTGGCCTCGACAAATTTGGTTTCCGTCTCTGCATCGTCACCTTCTGGTGCAGACCTGGCATCTGGACCCAGTTCCGGATCTCTTGATCCACCAGTCGGGTCAGCAGCACCGGGCCATTCATTCTTTCAACCTCACTGCTTGGTTGCTCCACTTCCTTCCCTAGCCAGGCTACCGATGATTTCTGATTCAGACATCTTAGTGTCTTCTTTAAAGTCGTCCACTAGCACTGTTTATGCTAGCAAGTGGCGACGTTTTTCTATTTGGGCAAATTCCAGAAAAATTGATCCCTTTACTGCTCCTGTACATTCTGTTTTAGATTTCCTGGCGGAGGTTTTTCATTCAGGATCCTCGTCATCTACAGTAAAACTACAACTGGCTGCTATTTCCAAGTATCATGTTGGCTTGCATGACAATAACATTATGTCTCCTAGATTATGCAAGGCCTTTCTGAGAGGAGTTTTTCTCCTAAAGCCGCCTATAAAGCATCCTCCTCCGCAATGGGATCTAAACTTAATGTTGGCATCCTTGATACTACCTCCCTTCGAACCGTCTGCTTCATGTTCTTTGAAGTTATTGACCTGGAAAACTATATTTTTACTGGCTGTCACTTCTGCAAGAAGGGTTTCCGAAATTCAAGCTCTCTGCATTCATTCCCCTTTTTTGGTTTTTCATAAGGACAGGGTATCATTAAGAACGAACCCTTCCTTTCTCCCCAAAGTTGTGTCTCAAACCAATATTAACCAATCTATAGATCTACCAGTCTTTTTCCCAAACTATTCCGACAGAGCTGAACAGAAACTGCATTTTTTGGATGTCCATCGTCAGCTCAGATACTATTTGCATAGAACTAAACAATTCAGGAAATCGGACCAATTATTTGTCTCCTATGCAGAAAACAGGATAGGTCTTCCAGTTTCTAAAGTGACCTTATCCAGATGGTTGACTTCCACCATTTCCTATGTGTACTCTCTCAGAGGCAAACAGCTATCTTCTAAACCAAAAGCACACTCAACCAGGAGTCTATCCACTTCTGCAGCCTTTCAGGATAGACTACCCATTGATACCATTTGTGCAGCAGCTACTTGGGCCACGCCTCATACCTTTGTCTCTCATTACAAGTTGGACTTGGCCTCCAGAGATAGGGCCAGTTTTGGTTCCACAGTTCTCAAGAGTCTGTTCCATTGAGCCACCCGGGATACAGGTGGTAGGGACGCGGTCCCATCCAGCAAGAATGAAGGCGAGATTGACAACTTAACATTTAGAAGTTATGTACCTACCATAACGTTCCATGTTAGTTGTCTTCTCTCGCCTTCTTTCTTGCGTCCCTCCCTCCTTCCCCCTGGCCTGGACAGATCTTGAAAAGTTCCTATCAGGTTGTTTTCCTCTTGAGCCTTCATATGAGGACCATTATGAACTTGTGTTCCTAATTATGTTAGGTTAGTCTTTAGCAGGGTAGGTTAGCTACCAAACGAGATCTGAGGTAGTTCCGCCTTGCATCATGGGATATAGGGTTGCCTCGAGCTGGTAAAAGGAGTTCTCAAGCTAAAGCAAGTGCCGAGTCGGAGCCGAGGATCGGCTCCGAACCCATCCAGCAAGAAAGAAGGCGAGAGAAGACAACTAACATGGAACGTTATGGTAGGTACATAACTTCTAATTTTTGCTGTTTGTTAGTACACCTGATGAAGCTGTAGCGAAAGCGCTTGTGTCTCTTGAATAAAGCAGTGCTGTGTTCTTATGAATTGAAGTTGGTTTTGGTCCTTCTCTGTGTAACTGCAAATATCTCTCTGGAACTGTGATTTCCTTCAAGGACTGGTAACTACTTTAAATTGAAATTGCAACGGTCGTTCTCCTGGAGTAGCTTTATCATTTCTTAAATTCAATAAAGGTGTTTAATTTTGACAAAAAAAAATCTTCGCCACAGAATATTTATAATGTTTGGGTTGTTGTGCCAGATGTTATCCTGTATTTATACTTTGATGTTAAGTTGTCAATCTCGCCTTCATTCTTGCTGGATGGGTTCGGAGCCGATCCTCGGCTCCGACTCGGCACTTGCTTTAGCTCGAGAACTCCTTTTACCAGCTCGAGGCAACCCTATATCCCATGATGCAAGGCGGAACTACCCCAGATCTCGTTTGCCGCTTAGCGAAAGAGGTCTCCTTTGCCAGCTGAGGTAAGTTTTTTCTTGTGAAATAAGAAAAAGTGTAGTTAGGGGTTTAATTTTCCCTTTTAGTGTCAGTTTAGTCTGTACTTAGTTACAGCCCACCCTATTCCCTTGTTTTTAAACCTTTTATAATCTTTATCTAAAGTTTTTTTAGTCAGGCCTATTTCCCCATTGGTTATTCCCTTCCTGTGTGTTTGTGTAAGGGATTAATTTGTGTGTTTGTTGGGATTGTTTGTGTTTCCATCCTCCTAGGATGTCAAAAGAAGGCAAGGTCTCAGGCTTCAAGAAGTGTGACCAGTGCTGTCAGAAAATGTCTCTGACAGACTGTCACACTTCTTGTGTTTATTGCCTGGGGCCTTTGCACCTGCAGGACTCCTGTGCTTTATGTCATGCTTTTAGCCAGAGAGTCCTGCAGGAAAGGAGGAATAAACTCATCCTCCGGGGCTTACTTAAGCCTGAAGGTTCTCCTCCTAAATTAGGGTCAGGAAAACCTCCTAAACCACCGAAGGCTCAGGCTACAGTGTCCAAGCCTCCTTCGGTGGCTCCGGCTGGAGCAGATACATCTTCTTTGCAAGTAGTGGGTTCGGCGCCGACCGGCTCCGACACCCTGACTACTGTGGCCTTGTCGGCTCCGGCTGGAGCCGACACTTTTTCCAGCATCGGAGCCGAGATATCCTCGGCTCCATCTGGGGTTCAAGGGACTTCGGCTCTGATGACTTCGACCTGTAAGAGATCCCGGTCCCCTTCTATACTGAGTATCCACTCGGCTCCGGGGTCTCCTCTTTTAGCGGAGCCATCGGAGCCGATCTTCGAGATCTTCCAGGCTGTCTGACCACGATTTAGAGAGGGTGGTAAGCAGGCTGTTGAAGTCTCAGGCACTGGCCCAAATGCTCCATAGCCCGTCTCAACAGACTTCGGCTATAGCCCCAATCCTTGAACTTCCTCCTCCGACTCCAAACCGCAGTTCGGAGCCGGAGCTTCTCGGGACAGCGACTGTTTCGATGCCGGAGCCGATACATCCTTCGGCTCCGTCGTCCTTGGCTCCGATCTCCTCCTTGAGACCTTCCTTGGAGGGATCCGGTCGTCAGGTTTCCACTGTCGGCTCCGAGGGGGCTAGTGGCATCGGACCCTTGTCCGACCCCGCTCTCCCTCTCGGGGCTTCGGCTTTGGTAAGCTCGGCGCTGACATCAGCCTCGGAGCCTTCTCTCTCTTTGGAGCCGGCCATTCCTGTTTCTTCGGAGCGGGTGTGTTCCGGCCTCCCGGGGAGAGGAGCCTTTGAGGTGATGAGGAGTGTCCTGGCCTCTGAGCCTGGTCAACGGTCCATCCCTCTAGCTCCTCCCTCTTCAGTGCCTGCAGATGCCTCTTGCCAGCCTCTTGCTCACAGGCCCAGGGATCCATCGCCCCAGGTTTCCCCACTGGGAATTTCCTCCTCTTCCGAGGTTTCTCCTGATCCTGCAGGGGAACCCCCTCGGAAGAGGACGTGTAAGAGGAAACACACAGACTCCCCTGAGTCTATTACATCTGATACCGACTTAGATGAGTCGGAGGGTTCCCCACGGTCCCCCTCTGCGGATGCCTCTTTTTCAGCATCCTTGAGCTCCTCAAACAGAGGGGGAATTGGCCCTCCATTGACCCCTCCGAGGATGAGTCGGTATACCTGGAGGCTTTTGGATCCTGACCCTCCACCTCCTGGGTGTCTCCGCCTTTCGACCCACTTATGCAGGTAGTGGCTCGTAAGGCGTGGGCGGCTCCAGATTCTGTGGAACCTGTCCCCAGAAGACCATCCAAATTCATTACGGCCTCTTCGGACAAACAGTTCCTTTCCAAGGGTGTTCCGGTGGATGCTATGGTGGTGGCGGCTGCCACTAAGAAGGAACTGGCGGATCCTTCAGTACCTGTCCATCCTCCTAATAAGGACTCTAGGACCATGGACAGGTATGGAAAGCGGATGTATTCTTCAGCGACCTTTGCCATGCGTTCGCTGAATTATCTTTGTCACTTCACCAGACTTCAACGAGATGTTCTCAAGGAGCTGGGAGAAGTAGTCCAGGATCCTTCTGCTGCTGGGGCTCAGGAAAAGATTGCCTCGCAGCTTGCTATCCTGAATTCCATATCTAACTCCTCCATGCGGCTCATATCCTATGCGGCCGACGGAGCGAGCAGAGCCGCAGGCACAGGAGTTGCTCTTAGACGCCAAGCCTGGATGCGGCTTTGTAATTTTGCGGACCCCTTTAAGGCGTCCTTCACTAATACCCCCTTTGATGGTTCGGCTTTGTTCGGACCTCAGGTGAAGGATACCTTGACCAGGTGTGAGCAGGACGGTAAAACTCTTTCTGCCGTTGGAGTCCAGTTTTCCACTCCTTCTAGACCATACCCCAAGGGTCAGAAGGGGGAAGATGTGGTTCCGTAAAGCCCAAGGAGCTACACGGACACACGTGGTCAGTTTACCCCCAGAGGCAGAGGGGTAACAATAATACGCCGCCCTAGAGGCAGGGGGTCCTCAGAACCAGGGCAACAGGGAGTCTCTTCCTGAGAAGCCCTTTCAGCATCCCTGAGGTGTTGCCCGACTGTCCACCCTTGGAGGCAGTCGGGGAAGGATTTCGCTGTACCCAGTAGCCTGGCAATCCCTATCTCAAGAGATGTGGGTACAGTCGATTATATCCGAGGGTTACAAAATCCCCTTGAAAGGTTTCCGCACCTCTACAATCCCTTCCAGACATCTCACCCGGTCAAAGGGGTTTGGCAGAACAGGAGGTTTCAAAGCTCCTAGAAAAAAGAGCCGTCCAGGCTGTGCCAGCAGACCAGGTAGGATCCGGCATCTACTCCAGATTCTTTTTGGTCCCCAAAAGGACGGGAGATTGGAGACCAGTATTAGACCTGAGCAATCTGAACAGATTTGTCAAGAAGGCAAGATTCCGGATAGTCACGCTTCAGTCCATTCTGCCCTTTCTGGGCAAGGACAACTGGATGTACTCTATAGACCTTCAGGATGCGTACTATCACATAAAGATTCACAGACGCTCCAGAAGGTTTCTCCGCTTTCGGCTAGGGACCAGTCATTACCAATTCAGAGCCCTGCCCTTTGGCCTCACTTCAGCCCCCAGAGTGTTTACCAAATGCATGGCAGTGGTCACAGCTCATCTGAGACGTCGAGGATTCCAGGTGTTTCCCTATTTGGACGACTGGCTCCTCTCCGCCACCACCAAGTGTCAGCTCCTTCAGTCCAGAGACTACACTCTACAGCTTTGCAGGAGTTTGGGAATTTCAGTAAACTTCGAAAAATCTTCTCTGCTGCCTTGCCAATCTATCACCTTTATAGGCGCAGAATTAAACACCGTCAAAATGTTAGCCAGACTAACAGATCAAAGAATTCTGGACATCCAAAAATTTGTTTGGCTTCTTTTGCAAAGCAACAAGATCAAAGCCAGATTTATACTGAAGGTTCTAGGTCTTATGGCTGCGGCCATTGTTCTTCTACCACTGGCTCGCTTCCACATGCGTCTTCTGCAGTGGATGCTATTCACGCAGTGGTCGTACCACAGTCTCCCGATGAGGCACGAAATCTTGGTAACACAGTCGTGCCGAGCTCATCTGAACTGGTGGATATCTTCCCCTCTTCTTCATCAGGGCCGACCCTTTATTCCCCCTCCTCCAGTTGCCACGGTCACTACGGATGCCTCTCTGATCGGGTGGGGGGGGCATTATCAGGGCAGGATTGTCCACGGGACGTGGCAACCCATAGAATACCATCTGCACATAAATGTCCTGGAGATGAGAGCAGTGCTTTTAACGTTGCAAGCCCTCAACGACTTTCTTCCCACTGGGACTATTGCAGTACAGACGGACAACATGTCCGTAGTCTGGTACATCAACAAGCAGGGCGGGACCAGGTCCTATCCGTTATGTCGAGAAGCTCTCAGACTTTGGCAGTGGGCGATCTCTTCTCAGCGGTTTCCGATAGCAACGCACATCCCCGGCAGGTCCAACCTATTAGCGGACAGGCTGAGCAGATCCATTCTGATGCCTCACGAGTGGTCTCTCAATCAATCTGTAGTGGATCAGATTTTTCTGAAGTGGGGCACTCCTTGTTGCGATCTTTTGCTACTCCTCAAAACAACAAGTGCCCCGATTTCTTCACTCTCTTTCCCCTTCCAGGCCAACCCCTGAGAGACTCTCTAACCCAGGATTGGCCCCGGGGACTTCTGTACGCTTTTCCTCCTTTTCCCTTGATTCCACAAGTCATTCAGAAAGCCACCGTTTTGAGAGCCAAGTTGATCCTCATTGCCCCATATTGGCCTCGACAAATTTGGTTTCCGTCTCTGCATCGTCATCTTCTGGTGCAGCCCTGGCATCTGGACCCAGTTCCGGATCTCTTGATCCACCAATCGGGTCAGCAGCACCGGGCCATTCATTCTCTCAACCTCACTGCTTGGTTGCTCCACTTCCTACCCTAGCCAGGCTACCGATGATTTCGGACTCAGTCAGAGACATTTTAGTCTCTTCCTTGAAGTTGTCCACTAGGACTGTATATGCTAGCAAGTGGCGACGTTTTTCTATTTTGGTGAATTCCAGAAATATTGACCCCTTTACTGCTCCTGTACATTCGGTTTTAGATTTCCTGGCGGAGGTTTTTCATTCAGGATCCTCGTCATCTACAGTCAAAGTACAACTGGCTGCTATTTCTAAGTATCATGTTGGCCTGCATGACAATAACATTATGTCTCATAGGTTATGCAAGGCCTTTCTCAGAGGAGTTTTCCTCCTAAAACCACCTATAAAGCATCCTCCTCCGCAATGGGATCTGAACTTAATGTTGGCATCCTTGATACTGCCTCCTTCGAACCGTCTGCTTCATGTTCTTTGAAGTTATTGACCTGGAAAACTATATTTTACTGGCTGTCACTTCTGCAAGAAGAGTTTCGAGATTCAAGCTCTCTGCATTCGTTCCCCTTATTTGGTTTTTCATAAGGACAGGGTATCATTAAGAACTAACCCTTCCTTTCTTCCCAAAGTCGTATCTCAAACCAACATTAACCAATCTATAGACCTACCAGTCTTTTTCCCAAACTATTCCGACAGAGCTGAACAGAAACTGCATTTTTTGGATGTCCATCGTCAGCTCAGGTACTATTTGCATAGAACTAAACAATTCAGAAAATCGGACCAATTATTTGTCTCCTATGCAGAAAACAGAATAGGTCTTCCAGTATCTATAGTGACCTTATCCAGATGGTTGACTTCCACTATTTCCTATGTATACTCTCTCAGGGGCAAACAGCTATCTTCTAAGCCTAAAGCTCACTCAACCAGGAGTCTATCCACTTCTGCAGCTTTTCAGGATAGACTACCCATTGATACCATTTGTGCAGCAGCTACTTGGGCCACGCCTCATACCTTTGTTTCTCATTACAAGTTGGACTTGGTCTCTAGAGATAGGGCCAGTTTTGGTTCCACAGTTCTCAAGAGTCTGTTCCATTGAGCCACCGGGATACAGGTGCTAGGACGCGGTCCCATCCAGCAAGAATGAAGGCGAGATTGACAACTTAACATTTAGAAGTTATGTACCTACCATAACGTTCCATGTTAGTTGTCTTCTCTCGTCTTCTTTCTTGCGTCCCTCCCTCCTTCCCCCTGGCCTGGACAGATCTTGGAGAGTTCCTATTAGATTGTTTCCTCCGGTACGTTGTTAGGAGGATTTCTTTTAGGAACCATTGTTCCTAATTCTTTTAGGATAGTCTTTAGCAGGGTAAGTTAGCTACCAAATGAGATCTGAGGTAGTTCCGCCTTGCATCATGGGATATAGGGTTGCCTCGAGCTGGTAAAAGGAGTTCTCGAGCTAAAGCAAGTGCCGAGTCGGAGCCGAGGATCGGCTCCGAACCCATCCAGCAAGAAAGAAGGCGAGAGAAGACAACTAACATGGAACGTTATGGTAGGTACATAACTTCTAATTTTTTAACAGCATGACCCTTGACTATGCTTAATATTGTACTGATTAATAGTTGCTAAAAAAATGCACTGAACTATAAGGATTATATGTTGAGATTGAGTAAGACCATGTAGTTATACTACATGTATATTAAATGCATATTGTATATGCTATATTACACGTACATTAAATGCCAGTGTTTTATGCCTTGTTGGTGGCACATTTCTGTTGCTTGTTTTTTGAATCGCATGATTGTGCAGGCACTACGCTGGTTTTATCAGAGGTTGGTGCTCATGTATGGATCTTTCAACATTAAAACTCTTGTCGAGTCCTGGTCTAAACATACAAGATTTTAGTTTGTGACTCAGCTGTGCTGACTTGTATACAGCAGATCCAATTGTCATCTCATTGACTATATGTTAGTAGTGACACTGGTGATGCTGCAGTTAGTCAAGTACCAAAAAAAGTTGGTCTGATAATTTATAATGCATGCTTGTCTTTCTGAAGTTGGATTTCAGTCATAATTTTCACTGTTAATGCTGACGTATAGACTCAAAGTAATGCAAATACTTCCTCCTTTACCCACTGTTTTCCACTCCACTCCATCCCACCACCCAGTATGTTTTATCTTGCCCAAGTGGAACTTCTGAATTTCCCGACCTCATTTTTGAAGTATGCAGGATAGCAGAGTAGCAGATGACAAAAAAGAGGCATCAGTGTTTCTCAAGTAGAGTACCTCCTCCCACAAATATTTTTTAAAATCTCTCTTTACCATGCATTGTGCTTGTCACCTTCCTTTAATACACTTTGTATTAAAACTTATAATGGAGAGGCGCTCCATTGACCACTGTTTATATTCAAGAAGATAGTGTTGTTGCCAAACTGATCACAACTGTGATTTTGAAGTAAGCTGCATAAAGAGAATATACACACAAATAACACTTAGTGTACTTGACTATATTTACCCCCCCCTTACCCAGTACCATTCACTTTTCATTCCCTAGGACAGCTGTGTAGAAAAAAAATGATGCTCCCGTAAAATGATAAATTTTGTACTGTGTGCCAGTTTCTAGTCAATTAAATCACACCTTACTGAATAAAATGTGTTCATACATGCATTTACCCACATATGGTGCTGGCAAATTATAGACAGGAGTACATCACATTGCTAAGTCAGTAAATAAAGAGAAGGTGATAAAAGTTCTAATGATTTTTGCTTCCAAAGTCTCAAGTGTAAAGGCAGTGGGACAAGGGCAGTTTATCTTGCAAATGGCTTCAGTGGGAAAAGGTATGTCTGCTCTTCTGTTTATGTATATAGAGGAATTTGTAGTTCCCCCACCTCCCTGAGCCGGGAAGCCTGTCCGAGGATGGGAGGGAGTAGGCACGTGTCCGCACACCCCCACCGGAGGTTGTCTGTGACTATGCCAGGGTAATCCTATGGGCTAGGCCTAGTACACACCTATGAACCTATGAATTTTGTATTCTGCAACATTGATGAACAAGGATGTCAAATAGCATTAATGCATTACAAATGCATAAAGAAAATTGTGTTAGAAGATAACTTTATCCTTTTTAAACGCCTTTATTAAATTATCATTATGGCATAGGCACCCATACATAGGTTCATAGGTTGGTACTAGGCTGTCTGTCCTAGTGCCTATACAAGCCTAGCCATAACTATGTCCTGGCTATTTCTTCCCACAATATTTACTTCCCTGGACCCTGTCTAGCAGGGCGACTGACGTGATCCTCGGGGTGAATTTCCTAACTCCCATCCAATCGTCAAGGTTCCTTTTGAAGAGTTCCAAAGAGGTGCTCTGCTTGACATGTATGAGCAGTCTATTCCAGAGTCTGAGGAGTCTCTAGGTCAGGAACCTATCCCTCCAGCATGTTTTGTTCATTGTGATGACAAGGTTTAGATCCCTAGATTGTGTGGCTCTGAGGGATTGGGAGTTCTTTAAGTGTAGCATGTCCAACAGCTCTGGGTTTGACATGGCCTTGTATGTTAAGCAGAGATCGCCTCTGAGTAGACTATATGCGACAAGAGTATAGGTGGAGTTTTTTTAGACTGTCAGCATAGGGCATCTGCATTAGGCCTGTGATTCTTTTAGTGAGGTATTTCTCCGGCCTTTCCAGTTGTTGCAGATGTCTTGAGAGGTACATACCAAACAGGGCATTGTATTCTATAATGGGTCTAATGAGGGATGAGTACAGTGGGACAATGACCTCCTTTTTTCTGGATGAAAAGCCCTTGGTGATGAGGTGTGCCACATAGATGGATTTCCTGACTTGTGGCGATGTGGTTATTGAAGGTGAGACCACTGTCCACCTGTCCCCAAGTCTCTTATCACACTTTCAGTGTTTAGTGTACTGCCACATATGTGGTAATTCACGAGTACATGTTTTTTCCTAAAGGAGACAACTATACAATCTGATGTTGATAATCTTCGTTCAGTCTTTACTGACGGGTTATCGGTTCCGTCCTCTGAACCGAGCTGGCCAATATCCAGCTCATGTCGGCCAAAAACTTTCGAGCCAAGGTCCTACCCAGAATTCTCTGCTCACTGTTTCCTCGGATCTCATTATCCGAATTGCTGAACAGTCGTGTCAAGCCACTCTCTCAGCCAAGTGTCAGAGTGATCTGTCAACCAGGCTATTGATCTTCCAGTGTTCTTTCCTATCCATTCTAACAAGGGAGAGTATTGCCTGCACTCCTTGGATGGTTATAGGCAAATACGATTTTATCTGGAATGAACAAAATCTACCTGTAAATCAGACCAACTGTTTCTGGCTTTTTCTGGACCTAGATGGGATCATCCTGTATTAAAAGTTACATTGGCTTCATGGTTGAGAAATTGTATCACCTTTATCTACAACAAAAACAATCTCACCTTGCCTCATAGAGTCAAAGGACATTCTACAAGATCTATGGTAACTTCAGCAGCTTTTCATGCTAAGGCTTCCCTCAATGATATTTGATCAGCTGCCACTTGGGCCAAACCTCATACCTTTATTCTTCATTACAAATTGGACTTTGCCTCCAGAGGCAGAGCTTCCTTTGGCTCCATGGTGTTCAGGAATGTCCTTCCATGAGGGCCACCCAGGAATACAGGTAGCTGGGGACTCTGTCCCGTCAGTAAGGAATGAACGAAGATTAACAACATCAGATGAAGAAGTTATGTCTTACCATAATGTTCCATCTGTGTTGTTGATCTTCATTCATTCATTACTCCCCCCCCATCCCCCTTCTGGAGGTTATTGGTTGATCTCATGTACTCCTTTCTTGTAGGTCTGTTATGACCAGAGGTAGCCTCTATTTTTATCTATCAACTTGCAAACTCGATCTGAGGTAACCGGGAGCAGAGCATTCTGGGTAGGACCTTAGCTCAAGAGTTTTTGGCTGACTTGAGCTTGATATTGGCCGGCTCGGTTCAGAGGACAGAACCAATTAATCCATCAGTAATGAATGAAAGAAGATCAGTAACGCCGATGGAATGTTATGGTAAGACATAACTTTTTTCTTGGCAGTGGGCTTGAGCGCATGGCTCTGGCACCAAGCATCTGTTTCTGTAAGGCCCTTTTGTAGAATATCCACATCATTTGGGGATTCAATAATGGCTCCTGGTTTGCAGTCATCTGCGAACTTTGTTGACCAGAGTCCCTTAGCGTTGACCTGTACTTGAGATGTAGATGCCAAACAAGAGTGGTCCCAGGACTGAACCCTGAGGTACTCCACTTGTCTGGAGCTGGATTTGGAGTCGGCTGCTTTTACAGTGTGGGTTCTGTTAGTAAGCCAGTTGGCAACCCATCGAGTGACATAGGGATTAAATGCCCAGCTTAGTAAGTTCATCTATGATTCCAGAGTGGGAGATGGTGTCGAAGGCCTTGTTGAGGTCCAGGTAGGCTGTGTGGACCACCTTGCCCTCATCCACAGCTCTGGAGACTGATTCGAAGAAGTCAGTCAGGTTCAGGAGACAAGATTGGCCCTTCACAAACCCAAACTGGGTGGGGTCCAGTGTTTGAAGGTTGCCAATGTCTTTGTTTTCTAAGTTCCATGATAATATGTTCCATGACCTTGCAGACCAGGCTCGTCAGACTGATGCGGCGGTAGGTCCCGGGATCCAAGGTGGATCCTTTCTTGTGGAGTGGAATAACTGTAGCTGTGCGCCACTCAGTGAGCACAAAGCTTGAGGTGAGGCTATGACTAAACATGACACTTAGGTGAGGTGCCAGTTCATTTTGTAGTTCATGTAGTACACAGCCCGGGATGTCGTCTGGTCCCATGGATGCTGTATTCTTAGCTTTAGAGAGTGCGGTTTTTATCTGTGTGGCCGTTATTACTGGAATTTGGCAATCTTTCAGTATTGAGATGGGCCCTCTAAGGGTTGAGAGGGGGGTGAAGTTGACACTGAATCAATCTGCCAGGATATTGGCAATATCCTTGGGATCAGTATATTTAATGCCATTCTGTTGAAGCTCAGAGCAGATCTGAGCATTACCATTTAGATTCTTGACATAGCTATAGAATGCCTTGTGTTTGTCTTTGGAATCCTTGACAATTCATGCGTTATACCTTGTATATGTTTTCTTTCTTTATAACCACTATCATTCATTCGAAAATTACAAAAATTGTTCAATTCTTATCTTCTCTTAAACTTACTCATCTTCCTTAACATTATTATGTTGTATAGTCCCCACAAATTCCATGCATTTCTATGTAACGTGCTTCTTCTATTTTCTAATAGTTTTGCCTCTGGTTGTTTTCTCTCCCTCTGCTTCAGTAGTTCAGTTACAGTTGGCTTAAATTTTAATTTCCATTTTCTAGTAATTTCTTTTTGGCAGACAGTAGCATTAAACTTGGTACCTTACTATGCACAGACACAATTCAGATCCTATGTCCCAACTCAAAAGAATAATTTCTGGAGTTACAGCCATTTCCTCCCCTAATATTTCTGATAAGAGTACTCTGTAGGTTAGTTTTAAAATCTGGCAATTCATTACACTCCCAGAAAAACATGTTCTTAATTTACCAATCTTTCTAATCACACATCTAGTGTTTGCTATCTACTTGAGGAAAGGAGTTACAGCCATTTCCTCCCCTAATATTTCTGATAAGAGTACTCTGTAGGTTAGTTTTAAAATCTGGAAATTCATTACACTCCCAGAAAAACATGTTCTTAATTTACCAGTCTTTCTAATCACACATCTAGTGTTTGCTGTCTACTTGAGGAAAAATTCTCTGAAGGTTGTTTGGCGGTGTAAAAATACTTGTGCAAATACTTCTAAGCAAAAAAATCTTAAACTTTCTGGACTTCCGTACTTGGGAGCGATATACATGTCCTTTCATTGTTCCTTTTGTAAATTTTTTCTCGTCTTTCTTCTCAATCTTTGGCTAACCTTCTCTGATTGTTATAGTTGTACAGTATTTTAACAGCAGCCTGTTTTCTAGACTGAACTAAAAACTCTGATTAGGGATGGTCTTTCATTTAGGACTCCCTTATCCCTTTCTATTTGCCAGTGCTCTTCCTTCCCTACCTTGGATTGGCATCGATCTGTAACCTGTAGTTCAAACTTCTGTTTGGCCTTGTATCACCCTTAACTTCTCCCATGGTTATTTGTTCCCAATATCTGGGTTCCTTTGTCAGTTTTCTACATCAAATTCTAGCTGAATTGGTTATTAGAATTCTTTCTGCAAATTTATGAATGCAGTATTCTGTATGGTGGTGGTTCTCCTTAAGGATCTGCATCCAAAATCCTACACTCTCTCTCCTTATTTCTTGAACCCCCCATCCCTCACCATCATCCCTTTCAACTTTGATTTATGACCTTCAGTTTGTGTTGTATTATAACCCTTAACAGTGTAACTCTAGAATATCCATACAAATCAGATAATCCTAAACCACTTTGTTCTGTGGGGAGGATAAACTTATCCCACTTATCTCTTGCCATCTTCCCCTCCCACTTTCTTCAGCTACTCAGTAACTGTCTTTTACCCAACTGATAAACTTCAGTGTTGCTCCTTTTTTCTCAGTTTCACACTGAGAGAGCTGAAATTAAACTAAACACTGTGCAGCCATCTTGGAAGTCCTGTAAGCAACTGCTTTTGATGACTCCAGACCACAAATATCTCTTACACGGAAACCTAAGCAGCAGAAAGTAGAAAGGGTTGTTGCCAAACTTAGAGTTTGACAAGAAAAGTACCAGAGATCGTATAGAGCTATTAGAGAGATTTTGGAAATTGTATGAAAATTTGTATAAAGCAGAGGAACATGGAAACCACAAAAGAGCACAAATGGAAATATTTATGGAAGACTTAATTATGCCAAGATTAGAGGAAGATGATGGTCAGCAACTAATACTTTAGAGGAGATGAGATAAAAACAGAGCACCTACATTATACAGTTAGAATACCAGGGAAGTTTAGTTGTTGTTCGAAAGGTGGTGTGTGTATTGTCCTGTATTCAGGATATTCATGTTATAATATAGGTATGACTACTAAGAGCTTGGGTAAGAGAATAAAAACCTATTTATGACATCAAAGTTAAGGGCATTAATCATGTTTTTAGGCATGTGACGAGTTGTGAAAGATATAAAAAAAAATATTACCTATGGATAAGAGAGGAAGCAACTAAAAAGAAACCGAATGGCAAATTAAGTTAGGTGCTAACTGGCTATCTGGATTAACTGAAATGGTCAACATTGTGCTTTCTTAAAGATCGCAGACTTGCTATCCATAAATGGGTTATATTTTAGCAAATGATGGTTTCAGTTTAGTTAATTGAGTTTTTAAAGTAATTGGATAATTGTGATGTTTAAATGTGCATTTAATGATTTTTTTAATGTATTTGACATTCTGAAAGTCTTTTGATAAAAGCATGCATTAAAAGGTTGCTGGTATGCTAAAGTGCTTCACAGCTTGTTTTCTTACACTTTTTTATTTTCTCTCCACTGGGTTTGTGTTACCACTGTTTGGGTATTATACCAGTTTATATTGTTGTAAAAATGGAGATGCATAATCAGTCTGCAGGGAAGTCCCCAGGGACAAATGGTATTCCTGTGGAAGTTAGGAAGGAAGAAATTGATAAAGATCTGGAAGATTTTTTTAATAGCATTTTGAAATGAGGCGAATCATCAGCATCTTTGAATAAAGCTGTGGTGGCTGTATTACTCAAAGAGGGTAAAGACCCACTGGACCTGACCTTAGATAGACTCTTTATAATCCAAGTTTAAAATTTAAAAGTGTTCATGAAAGAATGGCAAAGGTGTTGCCAAAATTGATAGATATGGATCAGTGTGATTGTGGAGGTGAGGCAAACCTTGACAGCAATAACACAATAACAGTAATCCGCAGGGAAGGAGAGTGTAAGAAAGTGCTCTGAATAGTCATTGTATCAATCACTGCTGCAGTATCTTTAGCAATGTGGGTTATATCCTGCCAAGGATATAGCAGCCAGACAGCTTCCAAAGCTTCAAGGGTCTTTCCATTTGGGAGCTTGAGCTGAGTTGCCTAAAATCGCAGGTTTGAGTGCCAGTCCCTTTAGTGCCTTACTGTTGTTGACAAGAGGGCTCCTCTGCAGCCTTACTGCTGTTGACAAGAGGGCTCCTCTGCAGCCATACTGCTGTTGACAAGAGGGCTCCTCTGCAGCCTTACTGCTGTTGACAAGAGGGCTCCTCTGCAGCCTTACTGCTGTTGACAAGAGGGCTCCTCTGCAGCCTTACTGCTGTTGACAAGAGGGCTCCTCTGCAGCCTTACTGCTGTTGACAAGAGGGCTCCTCTGCAGCCTTACTGCTGTTGACAAGAGGGCTCCTCTGCAGCCTTACTGCTGTTGACAAGAGGGCTCCTCTGCAGCCTTACTGCTGTTGACAAGAGGGCTCCTCTGCAGCCTTACTGCTGTTGACAAGAGGGCTCCTCTGCAGACTTTTGATGATCAATGGTAGGCTTATGCTGCTCCTCTGCAGGCTTTTGACAATCAATGGTAGGCTTATGCTGTTCCTCTGCAGGCTTTCGACATTCAGTGGTAGGCTTATGATTTTCCTTTGCTAGGCAGATAAGTTCCCTTAGGAGAAAAAGATTTCTCAACGAATTAGGGAACATTTATACCACATACATATAGGTTCAGAATATAATGCATTGGCAAAACATGTGATAAATAATGATCAAACACATGAGTTTAGATTTTCAGTGTTACAATCTGTTACCCCTGGATTGAGAGGGGGTGATATTAGGGGTTATACAGAGAGCTGTGAGATGAAATGGATTGTTAGGTTCAGAGCGGATAGAACCCCTGGGTTCAATGAGAAGATACCCATAAAACCTGCATTACGGAATAGAAGGTTGAGGTTGGTTCAAATGAACTAATCTTTGATGTTTTTTGAATGTTTTTAGTATGTTAGTTTATATATACATTTTTTGAATGTTGATTAAATGTTTTAGGCCAAATGTTGTGCTTATATTTATAATGTATTATATTCTACGAGTAAGATTTTAATTAACTGATTTAGAGGCAGGATGTGATGCCATAACTATTTCATTATATAAATGACTTTATTTTTACTTGTGATTTATGGTCTGATGAAGCCAGATTGGTGAAAGCGCTTGCCTTTGATATAAATAAATGGACTGAGTGATTTTTTTTACTGCATTCCGTCATTTGGATTTATTATATTCAGCATTTTGAAGTGATTACATCTGACTTTCGTTGTGTTCTGTTTGTAAGAGACTGCCTTGGTTCGTTTCCGTGTATGGATGGTTTTTCTTAATTGCAAAGTAGTTTGCCACTGTTTTGGTCACTGTAATGTAGTTGATCAGTGTAGGGGTGTATCTTATACATTTTTAAACTCTGTTTTATCCACGAATGTGGGATACTGTCAAATGCTTTTTTGTAATCAATCCATGTCAATTCTTAGATTCTTCCCCTTTTTACAGTTCTCCATTATGACTTTATTTGGCAACAGATGATCCTTTGTTCCGTATGGCTTTCTTTTATTAGCCTTTCGTTCTGTTTCGGTGATTGAATTTTCTTCTAAATGACTATAAACTCTGTAGGCATCAGTTTATAGTTCTCTCTATTCGATACTTCCATGATGGTATTAGATTTCTTCCCTTCCTTTCTCTCACTACCCTGTGTTCTTGTGGTAGAATTGTATCTGTTATTAATTTAGCTGCACAGTAATATATCCTGTTTACTTCTGTTATATCACATGATACTCATATCAACTCCACAATAAAATCTGTTAACTGTAAACTAGGCTCCCTCTACAAAATCAAACCCTTCCTCACTCCCTCAGCCAGAACTACTATTGCCCATACCCACCTTATCTCTACTCTCTTTTATGCCTCTCCTATATACACCAATCTATCTAAAACTAACCTCAACAAGCTTGCAATCTCCTATAATAGCATAGCCAGATTTGCTCCTGGCTCCCCCTTTAGAACCCACCACTGCCAAAATCTGAAACAACTGAGTTGTCTTGAACTGCAAAATCAGATTTTATTTCAACAACTAATTATTACCCACAAAACTCTCTATTATCCAGGTAAAACACCAATTCTCACAAATGATATCACCCCATATAACAATCTTAGAAATCTACGCTCAGCCCACAAACTTCTGGTTTCTGTATATAAACCCTACAATAAAGCAGGTGACTCCCTCTTCTCTAATGCAGTGGGTAAAAGCTGGAACCTACTGCCCTCTGAACTTAGCTCTCTCTTCTTTACTATACTTTTCAAAAAGAAACTTAAAGTATTCTAACTAGCCATTGGCTGTGTCCCTGTACTAACCCAGACTAATATTCTGTCATCCAATTATATTTATTATCTATTTCTTCCTTTGTCTTTCCACCTCTATTCAGTTTTTTCTTAAAGTCCACTTCCTCTAGGACAGACTTATTCTTCCCAAGATATACAGTTGAACTTCTCCCCTTTTGCTCTGAGAATCTACCCCTCAACCAATTTTCTCCCAACTATCTTCTCTTAAACTACTCTCTCCTGCTGCTCCTTACTTATAACTTTGTCTGGAATCTCCTCATCCTTCTAAATACTTCCTTCCCTTAGTGATTTGCTTGGGGGGGGGGCACACAAAAAAAATGTATGTGATATCTTTTTTTTTTCCCTACTGTCTTATAATCATATATGCTTATTTACTTTGTACCACATTTTTGTATGACTAGTATCTTTAACTGAAGTTTAATGTCTTGAAACTGAATTATTAATGTGCTGTATATTTTATGTGGAGCTTTTCTCCCTGGGCCTCTACTGAAAATGGACATATATCCAGTTAGACTAGCCCGGTCAACAAATGTAAAATAAATAAATCTCAATGGACAGTCCTAACCACTGTGTTCATTTATTTTGTCAAAGTTCTGATTTTGTTTGGGTTTTATTGACCTTCTGCAGTCTATTTCTTTCATTGATCTTAATGTGTTTATCTATATTAAATCGAGCAACTCTTCTCTTAGCTCATTTTTCTTCTAAACTAAGGGCGCATTCTTTGTTCTCCATTTCCTGCAGGCATTCTATCGAGAGTTATATAGCATCTTCCTGTGGCACATTCTCCAATTTCATCCTGTGTCATCCATCGCTCTGTCATATGGGAACTCACTGGCCTATCACTCCTCAACATTGACTGCATCAGAGTTGCTACAGTTTCCTGTTCCTTCCCTTGCTGTCCAGCTTCAAATGAAAGTTTATACTGGTTTCCTGTGAAAGGCTTCAAAATATCTTCATATGGCAACTGCCCAGTTGCTTCCTGTTTCACTGGTTTCTCCATAATTAGGATGTCTATTGCGCTATCCTGCTGCAGTGCATTTTGAGTTGGATTTTCTACACTGAATCCTTTACTTCGCAGGTACTCCGTAACCTCCATTTCTATTTCTTTAACTTTTCCATTACTAATGTTCTTTTCTACTTTTCCTCTGTCTTCTTATTTTTTGTTTTCTAAAGTTTTCCATGTCTGGATTCCTTTGCATGTGTTTCTCTACAAATATCTTTGCTGCTCTTTTTGTATTGATTAATTTTGCTTTATCCTTTGGATAAATATTGCACCATATTAAATCTTTTCTTTTTCCCATATCCATATTTCTTCTTCAGATGTCTTCTGATCTTCTCATTTCTTCTTACTTTGGGGACTTGTTCCATCATGCTGTGATTGTACCTGTGTTAAACCTTCTACACCAAATCCTTCACTTCGCAGGCACTCCATAACTTCAGCTTCTATTTTTTTAATTCTACTGTACTGATCTTTTCTACATTTCCTCTTTGTGATATGGAACATTTTACAATAAAAAAATATATCTGGGTGCCTTTGCCTGTATTTCTCTCCAAATATCTTTGGGGCTGTCTATCAGCTTTGCATAAATATTGCACCATATCAAATTTCATTCTTGCCCATGTCCATATTTCTTTATACTTCTCAAAAATGTCTAAGTTTTGTTTATATTTTCCCACTTTCTCAGATGCCTCTTTTTGCAGACAGATCAAAGTTTCTTGATCTATACGTTTTTTTTTTCACAAATCTATTGTATTGAACAAAATGTTTTATTTGAGGTATTTTTCTTTCCTGTATTTTTTTCTCAATCTTTTTGTATAACTTGTCTGGAAATTCTTGGCTTTTTACATAATAGTAACAATACATAATTTCTTTCCTATCCTCAATAGTCCACTTTATCATCTTTATCGCTTTTCTTTGGCCTATCAGTTTTTGTGATTTTTGTGGACTGCTACTTCCTTCTACAACAAGGGGGTCATCCTCTACCTGGGCCTGGCCTAGCCCCATTGTAGGAATGTTTCCAAATTTTGAGGATTCTACAGTGTCATTTTTTTAAAGTCCTGACACCAGTGCGCCTACCAGGATTGGGCACTTTTTTTATTCTGGGTCTTGGGCACCCAGCTATCTTCTTCCCAAATGCTGTCCTTGATATTTAGACTGTATTTTATGTAGCATATATCAATGTTGTCTTGGTGAGAATTTGTGAAAAATAGGGTCCACCTCTTGAAGGTACTCGCCAAGACTTGAAGATTAATTACATTTCAGCAATAGGTTCATAGGTAGGTACTAGGCTATTGGCCCTAGGGCCTATATAAGCCTAGCCAAAAAGGTACCCTGGCTTTTGCCACCCAAGAAAATTATTTTCCTGTGCCCCTGTTGAGCAAAGCCACAGAGGTGATCCCCAGAGTGAATTTCCTATTTCCCATCCAATCATCAAGATTTTTCTTGAAGAGTGCTAATGAGTAGCTTTGTTTGACATAGGTACTTTGTTCCAGAGTATGGGAAGTGTCTGGGACAGGAATCTATCCCTCCAGCATGTTCTGTTTATTGTGGTGACAAGGTTTAGGTTCCTAGAACATGTAGCTCTGAGGGATTGGGATTTCTTTAAGTGGAGTATGTCCAACAGCTCTGGGTTTGACATACCTTTGTATGTTAGGCAGAGTTGCCTCTGAGTAGGCGATATGCGACGGAGTAAAGCTGGAGTTTTTTGAGACTGTCTCCATAGGGCATCTGTTTGAGGCTGATAATCCTCTTTGTGAGGTATTTCTGTGGCCTTTTCAGTTGTTGTAGATGTCTTGTGAGGTACATACCAAATGGGGCGTTGTACTCTGTAATGTGTCTAATGAGTGATGAGTAGAGGAGAACAATGACCTCTTTTTTTCCTGGATGAGAAACCTTTTGTGATGAGTGCCATGTAGAAGGATTTCTTGACTACTGTGGCAATGTGATTATCAAAGGAGAGACTACTGTCCACCTGTGCTCCAAGGTCTCTTATCACACTTTTGGTGTTAAGTAGACTACCACCTATGTGGTAGCTCATGGGTACAGAGTTTTTACCAAAGGGGATGACCATGCACTTTTTGGCATTGAGCTTGAGGCCATGGCTTTGACACCAGGCATCTGTCTCAGTGAGGCCCTTTTGTAGGATGTCCACATTGTTAGGAGTTTCGATTATGGCTGCTAGATGTTCTTCATCTCACATTGCTGCAGTCCTTACACTTGGGTAGTCCGCTGTCCTTGGTCGGCCCGAATATCAAAGTATTAGGCTGACGTCGGTCAAGGCGCTTAAGACTGACATCAGGACATCAGGGTACAAATGCGCATGACCGACGTCATATCCTCAGTCTTTTTTGCCGCATGGTCCGATGCAGAAGCAGCGTTGCAAGTGCCGTTCGGCGTTCTGAAATTTTTCGAATTTGGAGTTTCAGACCGAGTCAAAGTTGGCTAAGTACCCGTTGGGAATATTTTAGTTTTTCTTGCCTCAGTGGTTTACCGGATGTCAGAAAAAGTGAATAACTGTATTTCTTGTGGGAAGCAGATACCGCATAGAGATTATCATACTTTGTGTATTCCTTGTTTGGGGCCTGAGCACGGCGTTGTTGGGTGTCGCTTTTGTGCTAGGTTTAATAAGCGCACTATTAGCGAAGGTTAGATTGTGCCAGGTTGGTCTTGAAGCGGTGCAATTACAATATGCCGTCGGATGCTCCGGCCCGCTTCTTGAAGAAGCGCAAAGACAAAGCAGCTAAACCCAGGCAAGAAGAGTCATCCGTGCGGACGCCGGTTCTTTAGAGGTCAGTGGAACCGGTGGTTCCACCGGAGGCTTCTCTGGAGTCCCAGGGGGAGACTTTGATATTGCAGGAGGTGGCCTCTCAGGAGGCAGGTCAGGCTGAAGGGGCTTATCAGGTTACTGTACTCCCCTCCCTTCCTAGGGTGGTTAGGCCCTCTCCTTCTGTTTCCAAGGCTTCTCCCAGAGGCAGGCCAGGTTTAGCTTCTGTTGGTGTCACTCCTAGTTCTTCAGGATCTGTGCCCAAGAAGCACATGCTCAAAATGGCAGAAGATTTAATTACTATGATTAGAGGTTCTTTGCCCCCTCCTGATAAGAGGCCTAGGGTGGAACCAGAGTTGGGGAGTTTTGAGCAGGTTTCGGATGTTTCAGAGTCTTCGGCTGAAGACTTGCAGGAGTATTCTCCTTATTCTGATTCTGATGTGGATGATTCTACTCCTTCTGCTTCTCCTCCAGAGGATTTTTCTTTTCAGAGACTCTTCATTCCATGAGGGAACATTTTAAGTGGGAAGGTCAGGACTTCTCTGATTCCAGGAAAAGGCTTAGGGAATTTTGCTTTTACCCCAGCATAGGCCTTTGGCTATACCACCTGTTCTGGATGTTGTGGAAGATGTGTTTGCAGAGGCTTCACTTAATCCTGATTCTTTGCCTCCTGCTCCTGTTAAACCGGACAGGTATTACAGGGTGCCTGAAGCTCATAAATATCTGTATAAGAGTCCTAGGGCGGACCCAGAAACAGTTAGTCAGGGACCTAAGGGTGTCAAGGCCTCTGTGGTAAAAATCCGGTTCCTCCAGATAAAGAGGCCAGAGCTTTGGATAGATGGGGAAAGAAAGTCTATACTTCTTCCACCTTAGCTATGAGGGCTTTGAATTGCCAGTTTCACATGTTGAAATATCAAAACTATCTTCTTTCTCAATTGAAGTCTAAGGTAGATGCTCTGGCGGAAGGCATTGAGTGTAAAGAATTACAAGATTTGGTACATGTTTCTGAACAGGTGGGTAAGCATTCTTTACAATGTGGATTTGATGCTGTACAGGCCTCGTCTAGGGTGGCTGCCACTGGGTCAGTTCTTCGCAGGCACGCCTGGCTGAGGGATCAGAACTTATCTGACCATGTTAGACAAGGATTTTAGATGCTCCTTTACAGTCTGATGTATTGTTTGGTTCACCTGTGGAGGCAGTTTTAAAGAAAATGGAAGACAAGGCTAAGTCTATGCAGACTGTTAAAGATTTTTTGCAAGTTCAGCCTCCGAAGTTTAGTAGGAATTGGCCTGCTAAGGGGGGGGCGTCCTTCTTATGATTCACAGTCTAGGGGAAGATCTAGACGTGGTAGGGGTAGAGCTCAGGGCTCTTTCAGACCTAGAACAGGGAGTTCACCTGCACAGTCTTCGGGTGAGGGCAGGGGCCAGTCCTTTCGTAAACAGGCCCAATGACCTACCTTTTCAGCTGCCAGAGCCTTCTTGTTTGGCAGCACCTTTGGGAGGAAGGTTGGCACTCTTCAAAGAAAATTGGAGTTTAATTACCCAGGACAGGTGGGTATTGGATATTATACACCAAGGTTACAGGTTTTATTTCCATACCTTGCCTCCTTTCAAAGGCATGCCAGACGTTCCTCCTCAGCAAAGAATAGAGGCTCACAAACAAATTTCTCTGCTGCTGCAAATAGGGGCCATACAGCCGGTCCCTCTGCCAGAAGTAGGCCTAGGATTTTATTCTCGCCTGTTCCTAGTACCAAAGAAGGGGAACACGTGGAGACCAATTTTGGATTTATCTATCCTCAACACTTATCTGGACATTCCCAAGTTCAAAATGTTGACGTTACAACAGCTTTTACCTCTGCTGGGCAAAGATCACTGGATGGTGACTCTGGATCTCAAGGAGGCTTACCTTCATGTTCCTATCAGGCTAAGTTGCAGGAAGTATCTGCGTTTTCGAGCTGGGACTTCTCATTATCAGTTCTCTGCATTGCCCTTTGGCTTATCTACTGCCCAGAGTGTTCACAAAGGTTCTGGCTCCAGTGATAGCTTTCTTCAGGCTAAAAGGAATACAGATCTATCCTTATTTGGACGATTGCCTGATTCTGGCCAAAGGAAGGGACGAGCTTCTTCATCATTTGCAATATGTGATAGCAGTGCTAAGATGCCTGGGGTATTCTGTGAACGAAATAAAGTCCAGTCTAGTACCCTCTCAAGACGTGTGCTTTCTGGGTGTGAGACTGAATACAGCATCCCAGATGGCCTTTTTGACCCCGGACAAACAAAAGAATCTTTCCCTTTACTTCCATCAATTGTCTCATCAGTCCAGGCTGACTGCAAGGACAGTCCTTCAAGCCTTGGGGTTCATGGCATCTTGTATTCTGGTGCTTCCCAATGCCAAACTGCATATGAGGAAGCTGCAATGGTATCTCATAAATGTATGGACACAGCACTGCCAAGATATGGACACTGTCATTCAGATAATACCTTGCATTCAAAAGGAATTTTTGTGGTGGGCTCAGGAATGTCACCTAAACAAGGGACTCTCTGTGACCCGGCCAGAGGCGAGTCAGATTCTAACGACAGATGCCTCAGACAAAGCTTGGGGAGCTCATCTAAATGGAAAGTGGATACAAGACACGTGGCCTGCCAGACTACAACATCTACATATCAACTTGAAGGAGATGTTAGCAGTCCAATTTGCATTAATAGCTTTCAAGGATTTACTTCTTCCAGGGCAGGTGTTGGTTCTAACAGACAACACAACTGCCATGTGGTACATCAACAAGCAAGGGGGAACACATTCTTATCCTCTATGCAGACAAGCAATGATTTTGTGGGAGACTGCTCTCAGTTTACAGCTCAATCTTCAGGCAAGGTTTCTGCCGGGAGCACAGAACTCCTTAGCAGAGGTGTTAAGCAGGCTAATTATGGATCCCCACGAGTGGAAATTGGATCCTCATGTATTTCAGAAACTGACAGTGTCATGGGGAACTCCAGACATAGATCTGTTCGCTTCTCCACTAAACTACCAGCTGCCAAAGTTTTGCACAAAAAGGTTTCATCCCACAGCTTGGAAAGTGGATGCTCTTTCTTTCAATTGGAGCAATCTTCATGTGTATGCCTTTCCACCTCTGCCTCTCCTCCCAAAGGTACTCCTAAAGGTCAGACAGGACAAGCCAAAGATGATTCTAATAGCTCCAGATTGGCCTCGACAGCACTGGTACCCATTACTGAGAAGTCTGGTTCGGGAGCCTCCATGGCCTTTGCCTTCGATTCCACACCTGCTGTCTCAAGAGAACAGTCATTTACTCAATGTCAAACTTCACTCTCTTCACCTAACAGCCTGGCATATTCTGTTTTAAACCCTGGAGGGTCTCGGCTTCCGCAGCAAGTTTTGAATGTTATTTTGGAGGCCAGAAGGCCTAGTACAAAGAAAGTATATGCAGATAAATGGAAGAGATTTTTATTTTGGAGTGCAGCAAAGGAATTTGATGTTGCTAAGCCTAATTTAAGTGTGGCTCTTCAATATCTTGCTGAGTTACTGGACAAAGGTTTGTCCTTCTCTTCTATTAAGATTCATGCTGCAGCAATTTCTGCTCACTATGACTGTGATCCACCATTGTTTTCTCATCCTTTGTTTAAGCAATTCCTTAGAGGGGCAAAGAATATAAGACCCCCGCGTAGAGCTCCTACTCCTGCTTGGGATCTCAATTTTGTGTTGGAGAAACTCACTCTACAACCTTTTGAGCCTGCAGCTACTGCCGAGTTGAAATATTTATCATGGAAGACTGCTTTTTTGTTGGCCATTACCTCTGCGAGAAGGGTTTCTGAATTACAGGCCCTTATGGCAGTTGAGCCTTTCTTAATTTTCCATAAGGATAGGGTATCTTTACGTACTAATCCTTCCTTTATGCCTAAAGTGGTTTCTAGTGTGGCTTTAAACCAAACTATTCATTTGCCTACTTTTTATGCAAACCCCCAAAATAAAGGGGAAAAGATTTTGCACACCTTGGATATACACAGGCAGTTGCGATATTATTTGAGCAGAACTAAAGGATTCAGGCAGTCTCAGCAGTTGTTTGTTTCTTTTGCTTTGGGTTCTCAGGGCAAGCCTGTGTCAAAACAAACTATTTCTAAGTGGATTGGGTTTTGTATTGCTTTCTGTTATTCCCATCATGGTAAGGAGATTCCAGCTGGGATTAGGCCTCATTCCACTAGAGCTACTGCCACTTCTACAGCTTTTTAAGGGGTGGCAACTAAAGATATTTTGGAGGCAGCTACTTGGAGTTCAGTGCATACTTTCTCTAAGCATTACCACCTTCCACTTTACTCTAAATCTAGGGCTGGGTTTGCCACTGCTATTTTACAGGGCATTTTGGCAGCTCCTACTACTTTATAGTTTTGCCATCCTCCCTTACCTCTGCTTTGGGATTCTACCCAAGTGTAAGGACTGCAGCAATGTGAGATGAAGAACATAGTACAGTTTTGTACCTACCATAAATGTAGATGTTCGAAGATCCACATTGCTGCAGTCCAATTACCCTCCCTCCTTCCCCTCTGTTGTTAGAGGCGGTTGTGTGGTTTGGGTTGTAAATATTGTGCATATTGTATATATTGTTCATATAATTAGTGCAAGGGTGGTTGGTTGTTTTTTGCTGTCTTTTGGTTTTGACCTTTCTGTTTAGGGTCTTCTGACATCTGGGGCAAGAAAAGACTGAGGATATGACGTCGGTCATGCGCATTTGTACCCTGACGTCCTGATGTCAGTCTTAAGCGCCTTGACCGACGTCAGCCTAATACTTTGATATTTGGGTCGACCGAGGACAGCGGACTACCCAAGTGTAAGGACTGCAGCAATGTGGATCTTCGAACATCTACATTTATGGTAGGTACAAAACTGTACTTTTGCAGTCATCTGCGAACTTTGTTAGCTGAAGACTTTGTTTGCCTGTACTTCAGAAAACTAGATACCAAACAGTAGAGGACCCAGAACTGAACCCTGTGGTACTCCACTTGTCACTGGTCCTTACTCTCCTCTGCTTGCTGACTTATCTATCCATTCGGACCCCCTGTCACAGTCACTTTAAAAGTTGTTTAATGTAGTTTAAAGCCTTTTTCCCTATGGTGAAATTGGTCAGTATGCTTTGAAAGCCCCAAATAGTAAAATAAACTGCTTTTTACTGTATTCTTTGTGAGAAAAAGGTGTGTTAAAATTTTTTCCAGGTTTTGCTGCTTGTTTTCCCTGGGGAAAGAGGCACTAATTTCAGCTTTGCAATGGACAAACTACTGGTCCCGTGGTCAGCTATGCTTCCAGTCACAAAAAGAAAAAGTTAAACTAACAGCCTTTGCCACCTTGCTAGGCTAGCAGCTTGCCTAGCCACAGGTGGGTGACTCTGCTGTGGCCAGCACTGGTTCATCAGACCACTCTTCTTTTTACCTTTGATCCCTGTGGTGTACCACTACAGACTGTGGGTTGGCCACATCATCTGCAGCTTTTTGGGTCCTCTCGGTGGGCAAGGGAGAACCAGAATGTTGTGACCATCCAGCTCCTGCTGCTATTAACACTGTTGGCCTCAAAGAAACCGGAAGACTAAACATGTATTTACTTCTCTTCAAATTTCCCAAGACCAGAGTAGTTTACTTGATTTGGCTTATGGTGTAAACGTAATGCTTTCTCTGAAGAAGCTACAGTTGGACAGTAGCGAAAACGTATGTTGTTTTAAAAGAGTAATAAACCTGCGTTCAGAATACTGCTACCATTTTACTTCGTATCTCCTTGGCTAGTTGTGGATTTACCTGGCAATTTCATTTCTATTTGTTTCTTACTTCATTGGTTTGTCGTTATGGTGTAAATGTGTCTTTTCCGGAAGAGAATTAAGAATCTGAATCTGAACAAGATGAAGGGAGAGAGGCATTTTTTTCTCCCCTCAGATTTCTGATTCAGCCTCAGGGGAGATGGCAATATCTGATTCTTCCTGTGGAAGGTGTCTGTTTCTTTGAGACTGTTCTCAGAATGTGCCAGTATTTCCATTGGGAGAACTGTGTTTTCAGTCCCTCAAAAAATACTGTGAAGTGTTAGACATGGAATTTCCAGAACTTTCACATATTTCTCCATTGCTGTCAGCACTGGAGGATGTGTGTCACTGCCTGCAGTTTTCAGAGTCAGTGTGTTTTCACTAAAAAGGCAGATTGTATAAAGTTCTGCAATCTTATGTTTTTGTAGACTTATCCCAAACCTGAACGAGCACCTATAGCTTTAGTTAATCCAACAGATGCTAAGGGTTTAGTTTAGTTAATTCCATTTCTACACTTTCTGACAATGGGAAAGTAATTGATAAGTATGGGGAAAAATGTATTCTACTGCAACTTTGATTTTCAGAAGTTTGAAATGTCAGGCTCATGTGTTAAGTTTCTTCTTCTTCTTTTGGCTGCTCCCGTTAGGGGTCACCATAGCAGATCAACTGTTTCCATTTCTTCCTGTCCTCTGCATCTTGCTCTGTCACACCAACCACCTATATGTCCTCTCTCACCACATCCATAAACCTTATCTTAGGCCTTTCTCTTTTCCTGTTACCTGGTAGCTTCATCCTTAGCATCATTTTCCCAATGTAGTCTGCATCCCTCCTCAGCACATGTCCAAACCAACGTAATCTTCCCTCTCTGGCTTTATCTCCAAACCTTCCAACCTGGGCTGACCCTCTAATATACTTATTCCTAATCCTGACCATCCTCGTCACACCCAGTGCAAATTTTATCATCTTCAACTCTGCCATGTCAAGCTCTGACTCCTGCCTTTTTGTCAATACCACTGTCTCCAACCCATAAAACATAGCTGGTCTCACTACCCTCTTGTAGACCTTCCCTTTCACTCTTACTGGTACTAGTCTGTCACAAATCACTCCTGACACTCTTCTCCACCCACTCCATCCTGCCTGTACTCTATTCTTCACCTCTCTTCTACACTCACCATTACTCTGAACTGCTGATCCCAAGTATTTAAACTCATCCACCTTCGCCACCTCTACTCCCTGCATCCTCACCATTCCTCTATCCTCCCTGTCATTCACACACATATATTCTTAGTCCTGCTGACCTTCATTCCTCTTCTCTCTAGAGCATATCTTCACCTAGTCTCCTCCACCTGCTCCCTACTCTCACTACAGATCACAATGTAATCTGCAAACATCATAGTCCATGGGGACTCCTGTCTGATCTCGTCTGTCAACCTGTCCATTACCATTGCAAATAAGAAAGGGCTCAGAGCTGATCCTTGATGTAATCCCACCTCCACCTTAAACGCATCCGTCACTCCCACCGCAGACCTCACCGCTGTCGCACTACCCTCGTACATATCCTGTACCACTCTTACATACTTCTCTGACACTCCCGACTTCCTCATACAATACTACAACTCCTCTCTAGGCACCCTGTCATATGCTTTCTCTAAATCCACAAAGACACAATGCAACTCCTTCTGACCTTCTCTGTACTTCTCCATCAACACTCTCAGAGCAAACATCGCATCTGTAGTGCTCTTTCCTGGCATGAAACCATACTGCTGATCACTAATCATCACCCCCTTCTTAACCTAGCTTCCACTACTCTTTCCCATAACTGTTGCTGACTAATTCTGACTGTATGAGGAATGTTTTGTCTGCAGTTTCTTGTCAGGCAAAATCCTCTTTACATGGGTTAATTTCTCCTATTTTACGGGTCACAACTCAGTGTGTGTATGACTCTGATACAGCTTCCAGGGCTATGGCTGCTGGCACTATTTTGAGGATGGCTGTCTAGCTGTGATCTCAGAACCTCCCAGGTAATGTGTAAAATGAGATTTTAAATTTTCTTCTGGATAGAGATTTTGTTTGGTCCCTCTGCTGCAGAAGTGATCAGAAAGCGCGATAATAGAGAAGTCTGATTCAGGGAATCTCTAAGACTGTTCAGCCAATCTTTTTTCCAAAATTTTTAAAATTATTGTCTAACTCCTCAGCTAGACCGTCTTCTGTGTGGAGACGTGCGTGAATGGGCATACCTTTGTTGAAGGTTGTGCGTCAGGGCCAGCAACTCGGCATGTAAAAATCTACTGCCAATCATTAGTGGACCGGAGTTCCGCTGTGGCGACCCCTAACAGGGAAAAGCCAAAAGATACAAACAATTGTCTAACCCCTCATCCGGTGTTTAGCAAGAAACAAAATACAGTCTCAACAACATGCTGCTAAACTGATATTTAAGAAGAAATGGCAAAGGAGTTACTGAAAGAATATAGCCCCCCAAAACCACTTGGTGGAGGTAGCAAATATCCCTAAATCCAGGTAGTCCCTTCTCCCCTCATGCTTAAAATCAGTCACCACAGATGCCTCAGACTTTGCTTGGAGAGATGTTTCAGGAGAAAGGAGAGTGCAATGTATTTGTGATGGCTGCAAGCACATAAATTTAAAGGAGATGCTTGCTCTGATCAAGGTACTCCACTCTCTCTGAATCATCTTTGGTCCCCTAGATCTCTATAAATGGTTACAGACAATACCACAGTCATGTGTTACGTAAAGAAGCCAGGGGGAACCAGGTTTTGCTCCTTTTGCAGACTATCCATGTTATCTTGGCATATAGCTTTACAGCACAATCTCACTGTACAGGCATTCTGCATCCTGTCAGAACAAAACTGTGTGGCAGACAATCTAAGCAGGGTAAAAGCAGACCTTCAGACATGGAAACTAGATTGGGGGCTTGCAAGATTTGATCAGTCAGAGTTTCTCAGGAGGCAATCAGCTGGCAAAATTCTGATCCAGGACTCATTGCAAGAAGACTTGGAAGACAGCAGCCTTTTTTACTGGAATGTTTGTGTATGCTTTGCTCCTGCACATAAAGGGTATTTCTAAAGATTGGAAGGAATTCCCCGAGATCATTGTAGTAACTCCCTTCTGGCCTAGGCAGCAGACATTGATGTCCTTCAAGGATGCATCTGCAGTCATAACATATGGGTTGTCCTGCCTCAGGCAGCCCTTCGGTCGGCCGGATTCCAAAGTCTGGGTCTGGCCTCGGCTGATGTCGCACTTTCCCCGACGTCAGAGCTTCTGGGGTATAAAGGCATCAGCCGACGCCATTTTCCTCAGTCTTTCTTGCCGCGCGGTGCCCGAAGCAGAAGCTGTTCGCAAGTGCTGGTCGGTCAGATCCAGAGATTTCAGCTACCGAAGACTTCGAAAAAAGCTAAGTACCCCGTTGGGGACTCTTTCTTGCCTCAGCCGACCGATGTCAGACCAAGTAAATACTTGTTTAACTTGTGGGAAACAAATACCTCATAAGGATTTCCATTCTTACTGCCTTCCTTGCTTAGGCCCAGACCACGATGTATCAGCTTGTTTAGCCTGTGCCTCCTTCAACCGACAGACTCTTAGACGTCGGTCAGAGTTTGCAGAAGAATTTTTTGGAACCGCTTTTGCATATAAAATGCCGTCGGAGACTCCTACGCATATGGCCAAAAAACGCAGGGAAAAGGACCGACACTCGCGGCCCGCGGTTTCGGCTGAAACCACGGTTAGGCCTACCGCGAGTGTCTCTGTTTCGGCTGTAACAGAGTCCTCGGTTCTTACGACCGAATCCATACCTCCGACAACCGAGGCCAGAGAGGCCCCGGCTGAGTCTGCTTCAGAAATCCCTACCGAAGCTAGCGCTCAAGAATTGTCCGACACCATTCCATTGGACATTTCTACACCTGCACGTGGGGCAGCTAGGCCCCCAGCTTCTATGTCTATTAAGGCCTTCTCCAGGGCTAAAGCTGCCAAACTTTCAAAAGCTTTACCTGCCAAATCTACTTCACAGAGGCCTTTCTCAAGTTCTCAGATTCTCAGTCTTGCTGAGGACCTTATATCCTTAATTAGGGGTTCCCAACCTCCCCCAGACAGGGCCTCCCAACCTCCACCTGACAAAAGGCCTAGGACTGAACCCTCTGAACCTCTCTCCTCTGATTACTCCACGGATGGATCTGATTTGTCAGACCATCAGGAAGAACCTATTCGCCTTATAAGGATTCAGATGCAGAAGGCTCAATTACTTGTGCCTACCCTCCTGAAGAATTTTCATTTGGGGAGACTTTGCACTCAATGAGGGAACACTTTCAATGGCAGGGTCAGGATTTTTCTGATTCTAGAAAAAGATTAAGGACATTTTTACATTTGCCCCAGCATAGGCCCTTAGCCATACCACCAGTGCTAACTGTAATTGATGATGTGTATAATGATGTCAGTTCTGCACCTGATTCTCTTCCCCCGGCCCCTGCCAAACTTGACAGATATTACAGGGTCCCGGATTCTCACTTCCACCTGTATAAAGCCCATGCTGCAGATCCAGAAACTATTTCTCAGGGCCCAAAAGGTGTTGCAGCTGCCACTGCCAAAAACCCCCTACCCTCTGAAAGAGAGTCTAGAGCATTAGAGAGATGGGGTAAAAAGGTTTATACATCTGCTACTCTTTCTGCCAGGGCATTAAGCTTTCAATTCCATATGATACAGTACCAAGAATATTTGTTAGGTCAGCTGAATAAAAAGCTTTCTTCTCCTGAACCTTTAGACCGTAAATCCCTTCAGGATTTGGTACACAACTCTCAGCAGGTCACTAATCATTTCTTAAAATGTGGCTATGATGCACTGGAGGCTTCATTTAGATCAACTATGACTGGGGCAGTAATTCGTAGGCATGCCTGGCTAAAAGAGCAATCCTTACCAGACCATGTCAAGGCTAAACTCCTAGATGCTCCAATGGAGAAACAAAGTTTATTTGGCTCCCCTGCACAGGAGATTCTAAAGAAAGTGGAAGAAAGAGCAAACTCTGTGCAAACAGTAAAGGAATTTCTGCAGGTCCAACCTCCGAGGTTCAGCAGAAACTGGCCTTCAAAGAATTGGTCCTTTCCAGACACCTCCAAAGCGCAGAGGGGCAGGAATAGACGCCCTAGAGGCAGAGGTCAACCAAAGGGTGCCTACAGGGGCCGTCAGTGGCAGCCTGCCAACCAGAGGAGTAGTGCCACAGCTGCAACTACAACCACTACCACAGGACAGACACAATGACTTGACTCTGATTCTGCCTACCAGGGAACAACTGGAAGCTCCCTTGGGCGGAAAGCTGGCTTTATTCTCAAAAAACTGGCATTGCATTACAAAGGACACATGGACATTGCAAACAATAGACAAAGGATACAGGTTTCACTTCCACACTCTACCAAAAAAGAGCGGAATGCCAATCCTTCCACCAAACCAGAAGCCAGAGGCTTTAAGACAAATCAACAATTTACTTCAGATGAAAGCGATAGACAGGGTACCATCTATGGAACAAGGCCAAGGATTTTACTCCAGACTATTCCTTGTACCAAGAAAAGAAAACCAATGGAGGCCTATTCTCAACTTGTCCGCACTGAACACATATCTCATTGTGCCAAAATTCAAAATGCTGACCCTACAGCAACTTCTTCCCATGTTGGGCAAGGAGTCTTGGCTGGTGACTCTAGATCTCAAGGAGGCATACCTCCACGTCCCTATCCGACCAGATTGCAGAAAACACCTCAGATTTCTTGCAGGATCAGAGCATTATCAATTCTCAGCATTACCCTTTGGCTTATCTACTGTGCCCAGAGTATTCACAAAATGCCTGGCATCAGTAATTGCACATTGCAGACTTCAGGGAATTCAAATCTACCCATACCTGGACGACTGCCTAATACAAGCAGACAACAAGACAAAATTGATAAAGGATTTGGCCTATGTCATACACCTGTTACAGGCCTTGGGATACACAGTCAACATCCAAAAGTCAAGACTAGTGCCATCCCAAAGGATAACCTTTTTGGGTGCGGATGTGGACACAATAACTCAGATGGCTTTTGTCACAGAAGAAAAACAAAAACAACTTCCAGATTACTTCAGGACTTTGACGAGACAAGCTCAGCTTACTGCAAGGAAAGCCTTGCAGGCCCTGGGTTACATGGCATCCTGCATAATCTTGATCCCGCATGCCAGGCTGCATATGAGGAAATTACAATGGTACCTAAGGAATGTATGGTCTCAACACAGGCACAGTCTAGAAACCATGATACCAATCATTCCATGCCTTCAAAAGGAATTCCTGTGGTGGGCTCAGGCCTGCCACTCCAACAGAGGGTTGCCTTTCAACAAACCAAAACCAAGGCAGACCATCACCACGGACGCCTCAGACCTAGGATGGGGAGCACACATGGAGGACAAATGTATCCAAGGCCTATGGTCTCAAGCCCAGCTAAACTTGCATATAAACCAAAAGGAGATGCTGGCAATGAAGCATGCAATCGAGACATTCAAACCATTCCTCCAGCAAGGACATCTGCTGATAAGGACAGACAACACCACAGTCATGTGGTACATAAACAAACAGGGAGGCACGCATTCCTACCCTCTATGCCGGATGGCAATGGATCTGTGGAACCTAGGCCTGAATCTCAATATCCAGCTGTAGGCAAAATTCGTACCAGGAAAAGAGAATTCACTAGCAGACAGCTTAAGCAGAACTACCATGGATGCTCACGAATGGATGCTGCATCCAGACATCTTCAAACTCATAACGAAGACATGGGGAATGCCAGAGATAGATCTGTTCGCCTCCCCACTCAACCACCAACTGAAGAAATTCTGCTCAAGGACATACCACCCACAAGCTTGGAGGGTGGACTCTCTCTCTTTCAGCTGGAATGCCCTAACAGTGTATGCATTTCCACCTCTCCCATTAATGTACAAGGTTCTACTGAAGATCAGGGAGGAACAGCCAAAGGTGATACTAATAGCTCCGGACTGGCCAAGACAGCACTGGTATCCGCTACTGAGAAGCATGTCTCAGGCGAACTCATGGCCTCTACCCCTATGGCCTCTTCTTCTAACGCAGAACAATTTCAAGACGGCAAGTACAAATATGACACAGTCATTGTCCATGCTGGTGTGAACGACCTGAGACATACCTCCCTGGACTACATGAAAAGAGACATAGAGGAGCTCTCTGATTATGTAGCCCAGGCAGGTATGACCCTAACCCTGAGCAGTCATCAAGAATGATGCCACAATATAGAGACAAGATGATCAGCTTTAACAATTGGCTTAATGTCTGTTGTCATTCAAAGGGGATCCAGTGTCTGTCTGCCTGGGATGACATGCTTGACAAGCCACGCTGCTTCGCAAGGGACGGCTTGCACCTGTCACCCCTGGGATTCCGGATATTGGCTAAGGCTCTTGCCACCCCCATAGTGCCTTTTTTAGGCAAGGCTCAAATTCTAAACCTACCACCCTAGAAAACAAAAATGGGAAGAAACTGAGGGTAATGCTGCTCAATGCCAGAAGTCTAAATCTCAAAATGCATGCACTCGAGGCCCTTCTCAGTATGGAGAACATCGATGTCTGTGCTGTGACTGAAACCTGGTTCAAGGCCTCTGAGAGCACCCCGGCACTATTAGGTTTTACCTCATATCATGCGTTCGGCCCCAAAACCCGGACCACACCACAAAAGGAGGGTGTATCCATATTCATAAAGGATACCCACACCTCCAGGTTGGTGGCGACCGAAGCCGGAAACCATCCAGGTGCAACTAACCATAGGCAAAACTGCTCTACAAATTGTAGCATGCTACAGGCCACCCTCTCAAACTCAGGAACCCCACACAGCCTTCCTGAAGACACTGGAGGGTATAAATGTATCTCCAAACACCATCATATTGGGTGACTTCAACTACCCGAATATAGACTGGGAACATTACTCAAGCCCTAACTTTCTAGCCCAACGGTTCCTGGAGTTCATAAATTCAAATGCCATGGAACAGCTAGTCACTGTTCCCACGAGAGGAGAAAATATACTAGATCTCATTGTCACAAACATGGGGACAAAATGCTCCACACGAAGTATATCCCTCACTGGTGAGATCGGATCATAAACTAATCTCACTGGAAATCCACATCCGCCCCACCCCAAACAAAAGACCATAGTGAAGAACTTCTCTAAAGCAAACTTCACACTACTCAAGACTGGTGTGGTATCCTTCAAGGCCCCTGAGCCAGAGGAAACCACAACCCAAGCTGGAAGCCCTTACAAATGCCTTCTATGAACACTTCCAGGACTGCATGGATCAGGCAATCCCAAATAAAACCAAGACTCTTTCCACAAAGGGCAAACGTCCAGTCTGGTGGACCCCAGCCATTAACAAACTTTACAATAAGAGGAGAAAGCTATTACATGATAGAACAAAATCCATAAAAGGGAAGTCACCCTGATCATTATTAGTAAAAAATACGAGCACTCATAAAATCAACTAAGGCCAATTTTGAGAGAAAAATTGCCATGGATACAAAGGACAATCATAAGGCCTTTTCAGCTATGTTAGAAACCTGGGTGGAAACTCCCAGATATGCTCAGAATTAGTCCAAAATGATACAAAAATCACTGAACCCACAGACATTGCCAACATACTGGCAGACAGGTTCAGTGCAAACTTCACCCCTCTCCCCTAAAGGAGAGATAACTATCCCAGCCGATTGTAGCCTCCCGGACATCTCAAATGCGCAGGTGAAAGCTGCTCTCTCTAAAGCTAAAAACACAGCATCAGTGGGAGCGGATGGTGTCCCCGGCTGTGTGCTACACGAGCTAAATGAGGAATTAAACCCGCACATAAGGCAGCTGTTTAATCTCAGCCTTACCACAGGATCGTGCCCAAGGAGTGGCGACGGCAACTGTGGTCCCACTCCACAAAGGCGGCGCCTCTACGGACCCTGGTAATTACTGCCCCATAAGCTTAACAAGTCTAGTCTGCAAAGCTATGGAGAGGATCATAATGGAGCTCATAAACAAAGATATAGGGGACTTGCAGACATTGGACCCGACCCAGTTTGGCTTTGTCAAGGGAAGATCATGCCTTTTGAACTTGGTCGACTTCTTCGAAACAGTCACCAAGGCCATTGATGAGGGAAAGGCAGTCCATACAGCCTACCTTGACCTTGCAAAGGCTTTCGACACAATACCCCACTCGGGTATTGTAGAAAAACTTACCAGCTTAAATGTAAACCCATATGTCACAAGATGGGTTGCAAACTGGCTTAAGGACAGAACCCACAGCGTTAGAGTTGCTGGCGCTGTGACTCCAAGCCGGTCGCAAGTGGTGTCCCACAGGGCTCGGTCCTTGGCCCCCTATTGTTTGGCATCTACTTCTCAGAAGTACAGGCCAACATGGGAGGACTTTGGCTGACAAAGTTTGCAGACGACTGCAAACTGGGCGCCATAGTGGAAAGTGCATCGGACATGGATATCCTTCAGAAGGGACTCACGGAAACAGATAGCTGGTGCCAGAGCCATGGCCTGAAGTTAAACACCAAAAAATGTATAGTCATACCCTTCGGGAAAAACAAGGTAACCCCAAGCTACCATATAGGTGGCAATCCACTAAGCACAGAAGAGGTTATCAGGGACCTGGGGACCCAGGTTGACAGTGGCCTTTCTTTTGAAACTCACATTGCTAAAGTGGTTAGAAAGACCTTCTACATTGCCCACCTGATCATGAAGGGATTCACATCCAGCTCTAGTGAGGTCATTGTTCCCCTGTACTCTTCACTTATCAGACCAATGATCGAGTACAATGCACCATTCGGGATGCATCTCACCTGACATCTGCAGCAATTGGAGAGACCCCAAAAGTTCCTCACCAAAAGGATAAAGGGACTCCAAAATCTGTCATATGCTGCCAGATTGAAGAAACTCCAGCTCTATTCAGTCGCATACCGTCTGCTCAGAGGTGACATGTGCCTGACATACAAGGCCGTGTCCAACCCGGAATTAATGGACATGCTCCACCTCAAAAAATCCAAATCCACCAAAACCACTAGAGCAAGCGACTTAAACCTTAGCACGGATATAAATAGGACGTGCTGGAGGGATAGATTTATCACTCAGAGACTCCCTATGCTGTGGAATAAAATCCCGGTCCATGTGAGGCAGAGCACCTCGCTGACTCTGTTCAAGAGAAATCTAGACCTGTGGATGGGAGATCGTAGGTTTACCCCGGGAATCATATCTGTGTCACTGCTGGACAGAGGCACAACAAACTAATGGGCACAGTATTTTTTCATATAAGGGGTGGCGTAAGCCACAAAAATTTGGGCTAGGCTTATAAATGCCTTAGGGCAGATAGCCTAGTATAAACCTATGAACCTATGAATCTAAGACCCTGCATCCAAACTTGAAAACACTGCAACTAACTGCCTGGAAAATTGCTTAAAACCAAACCAAACTGTCTTATCTCAGAGGGTCAAGGACATTATCCTGGAGGCTCGCAGACCCTCCACAAGGAAGACATATTCAGCTAAATGGAAGAGATTCCTCATTTGGAGCACATCAAAGGGCACAGATGTCACAGTGGCAAACCTAGCACACATCCTAGAATACTTAGCAGAATTGTTCCACAATGGCCTGTCCTACTCTTCCATTAAGATTCATGCTTCAGCAATTTCAGCAGAATACAATATGGATCCTCCTATCTTCTGTCACCCTCTTCTCAGACAATTTTTGAGAGGGATCAAAAATGTTAAACCTCCAAGGAGACCCCCTCTGCCTGCATGGGATCTCAATTTTGTGCTGGAAAAATTGACACTACCTCCTTTTGAACCAGCAGTATCAGCAGACTTACAGTTTTTATCTTGGAAAACTGCTTTCCTTCTGGCAATCACTTCAGCAAGAAGAGTATCCGAGTTACAGGCATTAATGGCAGTGCAGCCTTTCCTTATTTTTCACCAGGATAGAGCGTCTCTGAGAACCAATCCTACTTTTATGCCAAAGGTGGTATCCAGGGTATCCTTGAACCAAGCTATTCATTTGCCTACGTTCTTCCCTAACCCACAGAACAAAGGAGAAAAACTTTTGCACACCTTGGATATACACAGACAACTACGCTACTATCTGGACAGAACTAAAACCAGCAGAAGAACTGACCAACTTTTTGTAGCATATGCAACTGGGGTGCAAGGAAAAGCAATTTCCAAACAGACAATTTCAAAATGTATAGGAAATTGCATTCGCTTTTGCTACTCTTTTCATGGAAAGACAGCTCCTGAAAATATCAGGCCTCATTCCACAAGAGCCACAGCCACCACTACAGCTTTCCTACGAGGGGTGGCTACCAAGGACATTTTAGAAGCTGCTACTTGGAGCTCCGTGCATACATTTGCCAAGCATTACAATCTACCTTTATACTCCAGATCCCGAGCAGGCTTTGCAACTGCAGTTTTACAGGGGATCTTAACTACACCATCTTTATCTTAGTACCTCCTCCCCCAGTTTGGCTATGGTATTCTACCCATATGTTATGACTGCAGATGCATCCTCGAAGGACATAGTACAGTTTTGTACCTACCATAAATGTAGATGTCCGATAGGTATGCATCTGCAGTCAGGATTACCCACCCTTTTTCCCCTCTGTGGTATTCCTAGGGTGCTTACCCCTCTTTCAGCTAGCTGGGGGAATCTATTATGGTGTATTTTTTTGTTTGCATATATGTATATATATATATATATATATATATATATATATATATTATATTTTGCTACTGTTTGGAACACTCAACATTTATCCAAATTTAGCCTTCCTACAGGGCACCTGGCATCTGGGGCAAGAAACACTGAGGAAAATGGCGTCGGCTGATGCCTTTATACCCCAGAAGCTCTGACGTCGGGGAAAGTGCGACATCAGCCGAAGCCAGACCCAGACTTTGGAATCCGGCCGACCGAAGGGCTGCCTGAGGCAGGACAACCCATATGTTATGACTGCAGATGCATACCTATCGGACATCTACATTTATGGTAGGTACAAAACTGTACTTTCCCTTTTGGAAATGGCCAGAGGTAATAACCACAAACTTCTTCAGAGTGGGTCTACTCACACAAGAGCAGGAATGTGTTGTACACCCCAAGTCCAGTCAACTTCAACTGACTGCCTTGATGATAGGGTCTTAATTCCTTTTAGGCAGCTGTTTTAATGAGGAGGAGCAGCAAGTAGCAATGGAGGTAAAAAGGCCTGCTACTAGAAAATTGTGTATTGGAAAATGGGAAGGGTTTTTCTAGTTTATTACAACAACATAACCAGCACCCACTCTGGGCTACTGTTTCTCTGGTATTAGTGTTTGAATTACTATCCTTTGGCCTTACACCTCCATCAAGATTCCTTTATCAGGCATTTCACCATATCTGCCCAGGTATCCTCCTCTTTCAGTACATGTCAAAATGTTTTTGAAAATTTTTTGCTTAAGAATCCTCCAGGAAAACTGCTGTCTCTTCCTTATGATCTTAATTTTGTGTTAGAGAAACCAATGCTTGCTTTATTTCTACATACTCTGTAGACAGTCATACATTTCTCATTCCTTTATTTATGCATCCAGGTGCTACTTAGTGTTACTTGGATGCATAAATAAAGGGCTGAGAAACGTATGACTGTCTGCTGAGTATTATATGGAGTGTCAACTAAGAGGGCTGAGTGGTAGGATAGAAGCTGCATGTCCTACTTATTAACTATTCAGATTTTGTCCACTTGTACTGATTTGTCTTTAAGCCTCCTGGTGGAAATAGAAGTACTTCTTTTAAAAGAAGTTAGAAGGGCTAGGACCTCTGGATTCTGAATGATACAGGTTTATTCCTGCTCTCTGTCCCTTTGCGAGTTCACCCAAATGTACAGAGCTAGGGTAATCTACCCATGTGGTACAGCTACTGCAGCAGTGATCAGTATGAAAATAGTACAGTTGTGTAAGTAAACTCCTTTCAGTCACCCTTATCCCCTCCCCCAATTACAAACATCCCATTAGTTCTCATACCCTTCCAGTCACTCATACCTTATTTAGTCACACCTAATCAAACAGTATCCCATTTCATAAAACCTCCTCACTTAGTACTACCACCAGTACCATCTTACCGCCTCACTTACAAGTCCCTTACTCTATTCACTGTGTCACATCAGTTCTCCTCTCCCTCTTCTTCTCCTCTTCACCCTATGTCTCTGTATCCTAACTTATTTAACATCATTACACTTTACCTATATACCCTTCACGACTACATCTTCTATCTACACCCACCCCTTACCCATCTCAAACTACTCTGATATCTCCCAGCCTATATCAACATACAACTATGTATCAAATTTTAAGTTACTTCCCTTACAAAAAGTAAGTCACAACTGTACACCTCGTGACTATTACCCAAAAAGAAAATGGTTACCCTTCACCTACCCTTACATGAATTCCAAACTAGACCAGTGTGGGGACATCCACCCCCCCGCCCAACCCATACAAGACAATTAATATAACAACCCTTAACCTGCAAAGTATAAGAAACAAAATACCAGAATTCCATGCCTGGATAACTCTTAATAAACCAGACATATTAGCAGCAACTGAAACTTGGTTGAAACCATACATAAGATACTGAATTTCTTCCCCCAGGCTATGCTTGTCTTAGGGCTGGTAGACTACATAAAAGAGGTAGAGGTATTGCAATACTTTACCCCAGTACCTTCTCTATTGTACCTTACTCCAGTCCAATTCCATAATTTGCTCCAGCCGAAATACTTATATCTTTAAAAATAAATGACATGAAGGGCTTCGCAAAAATAAAATAAATGATTCCAATTGCCAAGTGTCTAGGAGCAGACACTCCTGGTCGGGTCCGGAGAGGACAGTCGGATCGAACTTTTATCAGTTCCGATCTTGCCTCTTGGGGCCTCGGCTCAGGTCAGCTTGGCTCCTACCTCGGTCTCGGAGCCTCCACCTCTAGTGCCATGGGGATCTTCTAGTTCCTCAGATCATGGGGGGGGGGGGCTTCTGGGCTATGAGGAGAGCTTTACCCCCACCGGCATCCTGTCTGTTAGATCCTCCTATGGCACCAGTATCTGTTTCTGCATAGCTGATCCAACAACAGCATAGAGACCAGAAGCCTCGGGAAGCCCCAGAGGGCGAACCCCTCTCTTCCAGAACCTCTCTGGAATGTCCATCTGAAGAGGCACCCCGGAAGAGACTATGTAAGAGGAAGCAATTGGACTCCCTGGAGGAGTCAATCACATCAGACACTGACCTCGAATCAGAAGGGTCCCCACGGTTGCCCCCTGAGGATGTGAGGCGGCTGAAAGGCCATCACCCCTTCTGATGAGGAGTCAGTTTACCTGAAGGCTTTTGGGTCTCTACTTTGACACTTGGTGTCTCTGACTTTCGATGTGGAATTAGTTTGTCTGAAAACATGGGAGTCTCTAGACACAGTGGAACCTGTCCCTAGGAGGCCAAATAAATTTATAACATCCCCAGAAGAAAAGACTTTTCTCACTAAAGGTGTTACTGTAGATGCCGTAGTGGTGGTGGCAGCCACCAAAAAGGAGTTATCATAGACATCCATGTCTGTCTGTCTCCCGGACAAAGTCACATATGATGGATATGCACTAAGTCTAGAGGCAGTCGGGGGTCACTTATTCTTGTACCCAGACACCTGGCTAAAAATAACAAAAGACAAGTGGGTACACAGGGTCATATCCGGAGATTATTTTATACCCTTTTCCATACCACCCCCACAAATGAAAAGGATTCCGGGCGTTCCACCCAGTCACAGGAAGCAAGCAACCATAAAAATTCAAAAGTTGCTAGAGAGAGTCATCCATCCGGTCCCTGCAGACCAGATAGGATCCAGAACTTACTCAAAGTTCTTTTTTAGTTCCAAAGAAAATGGGGGACTGGAGACCCATACTGGATCTCAACAGTTTAAACAAATCTGTAAAAAAAAGACAAAGTTCCGGATGGTTACGCTGCAGTCGATGGTTCCTTTTCTAGTAAAAGACAATTGGATGTGCTCTATAGACCTCCAGGATGCGTACTACCATGTAAAACTGGACAGGCCTTCCAGGAGTCACCTGCGCTTTCAGCTGGAAGGCAGTCATTACCAATTCCTAGCCCTGCCCTTTGGTCTCACTACAGCCTCCAGAGTGTTCACCAAATATATGGCAGTGGTCACGGCTCACCTGAGGTGTTTAGGATTCCGGGTGTTTCCATAGCTGGACAACTGGCTCCTAACCGCCACCAAGCATCTACTTTCACAAGCGAGAGACACCATCTTGGATGCCTCTGCTCAGTTGAGAATTACAATAAACTGCGAAAAATCTGCCTTATTGCCATCTCAGCATGTTATCTTTACAGGCTCAGACTTGGACAGGGTTACATTGATGGTAAAACTTCTACCAGACAGGATAACAAGCCCTTTGAGCACAGGTTTGAGACGTCCTCTCAAAAACAAAGGTTTAAGCAAGGACAGTTCTTAAAGTATTCTGTATGATGGCGGCAGTGATCACCGATTCCCCTAGCTCAGATGCATATGAGAATCTTACAGTGGCTGCTGTTCACCCAGTGGTCCATACAGGAACTTCCGATGTCGCACCAGATAATGCTGACAGAATCTTGCAGAAGGGACCTACATTGGTGGCTACATTCAGATCAAGTGACCTTAGGTTGTCCTTTCATTCTCCCATACCCTCTAGCCACAGTGACCACGGATGCCTCCCAGATAGGGTGGGGGGACATCATCAGGTAATGTCAACCCAAGGCACATGACAGGATTACGCGGCCCATTTGCAAATCAGTGTCCTAGTGACAAGAGCGGTGCTTCTTGGGTTGCAGGCATTTCAACACTCTCTTCCACTGGGAATAATTGCAGTCCAGACAGACATGTCAGTGGTTTGGTATATAAACAAACAAGGAGGAACCCAATCCTGCCCCCTTTGTCAAGAGGCCCTGAGAGCATGGCAGTGGGCGACTTTCTCCCTATGCTTTCTGATAGCAACGCACATTGTGGGGAAATCCGACGTGATAGCAGACAAACTCAGCACAGCAACTCTAATGCCTCATGAGTGGTCCCTGAAACAAGTAGTGGAAATGATTTTCCAAAAATGGCGACAGCCTTGCTGTGATCTTTTTGCTATGTCCATTTGCACAAAATGCCGCAGCTATTTTGCCCTAATCCAGCCAGTGCTTTGGGAAGGAGCTTAATTATGATAGCCCCTTAACTGGCCTCGCCAGATTTGGTTCCCCTTCCTACGGCCTCATCTTCAGGAAGAGCCTTGGGTTCTGGACCCATTACCAGATCTCCTGACCCATTCATCGGGGGCTCTTCATCCATCCTTTCAGACCCTCAAGTTGACAGCTTGACAGGTTATACCTCAGCAAATGGAAGAGATTTTCAGTCTGGGTGGTATTGAATTGTATTGATCCGTATTTAGCACCTATACCTTCTGTCCTAGAGTTCTTGATGCTTCTTTTTAATGAGGGAGCAGCTGCAACTACTATTAGAGTACAATTAGCAGCAATCTCAAATTTTCATCTTGGGAATGAAGGACCAAACATTATGTCCCACAGACTATTGAAGGCTTTTCTGAGAGGTACTAATCTTTGACAGGTACTTATCTTTTGAGACCCCCCCCCCCATTAAACCCCCACTACCACCATGGTGCCTAAATTTCATATTATCCAGGATAATTCTTCCCCCCCTTTAAGCCTTCATCATCATGTGACTTAAAGTTTTTTAACGTGGGAGACCATTTTCCTAGTAGCCATTACCTTAGCTAGGAGAGTTTCGGAGTTGCAAGCATTATCTATAAACCCCCCATATATGTTGTTCCACGATCACAGGTTGTCACTCCAAACAAATCCAATCTTTCTACCAAAAGTATGTTCAGATTCTAATTTGAATGCTTTTATCTATACAGAACAAAAGAATTTAGAAAAATGGATCAACTATTTGTATCCTTTTCAGAGTGCAAAAAAGGACTGCCTGTAGGAAAAACTACTCTAGGTGGCTGACGGACTGCATTTCATTCACTTATAAGTCCATAAATAAACAGCTTCCAGACAAAATAAGAGCACATTCTTGTCTCTACCTCCTCTGCTAAACTGCCAATAAACACCATCTGTGCAGCAGCTATATGGGTGAAACCTCATACCTTTATCACTCATTACAAAGTAGATTTGGCCTCCAGGGACAGGATTTCCTTTGGGTCCACTGTTCTGAAGAATATACTCCCGTGAGCCACCCAAGAAGATTGGTGCTAGGGATGCTTCCCATCAGTAGAAAATGAAGGCGTGATAGGACAACTTCCCATAAAGAAGTTATGTACCTACCTTAACGTTCCATGTGATTTGCCCATCTCACCTTCATTCTTGTGTCTCACCCTCCTACCCCCTTCCTTTGTCTCCTGGAGAAGCAAGCGGTTACAGTTTGGCACCTAATGGTCTTTGACCCTCTTCTTAGCTTGCCAGCTTCCAGAAAACCCCTGGTTTCTTTATTCATGTATATTTGATTACATACTAGTATTTCTAGATCAGCAAAAAGATCTGGGGAATGCCCTACAGCATCATGGGATAGGGAGTGAGCCATGAGCTAGTTGAAGACCTCGAACTTTAGTAAATGGCCGAGTCTGAACTGAGGATTGGTTCATAACCAGTCAGTAAAGAATGGAGGCGAGATGGACAACTCACATGGAACGTTATGGTAAGTACATAGCTTCTTTTTTTTTTTACTTCCATGTCAATAACTCTATCAAAACGACGCTTCATAAATTGGGCTCCCTCTACAGACACAGACTTTCTTAGCTGCTCTACTAAACAAACCCTCACCTTAACTTTTCTCCTACCTTCATTTCTATATGGCGCCCCAGTCCTTACTAATATCCAGTCATCCTTAAAAAATGCTTGATTCCTGTTACAATAAAGTGGCCAAATTTTCAGCCAACGCCAAATACTCATCCCACCACTGCACTTCCTTACACTCACTAAGCTGACTTGAACTCCGTCTTCATGTAACATACCTACAGTTAATCATAGCACACACAATTATTTTTAACCCATTAGACTGCCCAGCCCTATCTTCTTCCATCCTAACTCACTACCACCAAAATAGATCACTTTGATCAGAACACCAACTCCTCCTTCAAGTTCACAAACCATAACCCCCAGCAGGTCACATGCTTTATTCCTTCTCTATTGCCAAACTATGGAATGCACTCCCGTTAGCTATTAGGAGTATCAGTAACACCTTCTCCTTCAAAACATCCTTCAAACAGCACCTCTTTGCTCTTGCACTGTAGTTCTAACTTCCATCTTCCTAAACCTTGACTCCTCTAACTTAAATCTCATCACCTATCTATTTCCCTATTCTAGCTTACTCCAACTTATTCCTCTCACTTAAATCTTATTCCCTTCTTATAGCGCTTACTCACTCCACTACCAACTTCCAGAAAACCCTGATTACTAATTTAAATACACTATTAGAGATTTTTTCTAATTCTGCCTACTATTGCTCACATTCTACAATTAATACATCTACTGCTGAAACTTCACTAACCCTCCACTAACCAACCTGTAATTATACCTCATTCTACTCTCTCAGTACCATAACTACTTTGGAGTAGTCTTTTCTGAACTTCTTCTGTCATATTTAAATTCCTGCCATCACTAAATTTTTACAATGTGCTATGCACAGCTCAGATGGTTTAGTGGTAGATTGCTGTGGCTATGGTGTGTGGGGTCCTGGGTTCAAGACTTGCAAGCGCTGGTTATTTTAACAGCTCAGATGACTAAGTGGTAAATTGCTGTGGCTATTGTGTACAGGATCCCTGGTTTCGAGACTTGCAGGGGCTGATTATTCGCTACAGTAATCCCTCTCCACAAAGGAGGAGCGACTACAGACCCTGGGATCTATCACTCCATTAGCCTGATGAGTCTGATATGCAAAGCTATGGAACACATCATCATGGAAGATACTAAAGAAGGATATAGGGAATCTCCAAACTCTGGATCCCACACAGTTTGGTTTTGTTGAAGGGTAGATCATGCCTGCTCAACTTGTTCGCCTTCTTTGAGTCCATCACCAGAGCTGTGGATGAAGGCAAGGTGGTTCATACAGCCTACCTTGATCTGGCCAAGGCATTTGATACCATTCCCCTTTCAGGAATCATAGAAAAACTCACTAAGCTAGGCAGCAGCCCCTATATCACTAGGTGAGTTGCAAACTGGCTCATAGTACCCAGTTTGTGAAAGTAGCGGACTCCAAGTCAGACTGCCAACCACTCACGAGTGGCGGCCGACAGGGTTTGGTCCTGGCTCCTTTCCTGTTTGGTATCTACTTCTCTGAAGTCCAGGCCAACACAATGGGTCACTGCCTGACAAAGTTCTCAGACGATTGCAAGTTGGGAGCTATTATTAACTTCCCAAGTGATGTTGACATCCTACAGAAAGGCCCCACTGAGGCAAATGACTGGTTTCAGAGCCATGGCCTTAAGCTCGCTGCCAAAAAATGTGTCTTCATCCCCTTTGGGAAAAACCCATTTCCCATGAATTACCACATTGATGGTAGTCCACTGCACACAGAAGGTGTTATAAGAGATGTGAGAACACAGGTTGACAGCAGCCTCTGTTTTGATCACCACATTGAAACTGTGGTCAAAATGTCCTTCTTTGTGGCACATCTCATTACTAAGGGCTTTGCATCCAGGAAGAAAGAGGTCATTGTCTCCCTATATTCTTCCCTCATTAGGCCAGTCATAGAGTACAATGCCCCAGTTTGCATGTATCTCACTCGACACCTGCAACAACTGGAGAGGCCACAAAAGTACCTCACAAAGAGGATCCTAGGCCTAAAATACTTGTCCTATATGAACAGACTAAAAAAAACTCCCAATTATTCTCTGTCTTATATTGCCTGCTTAGAAGCAATCTCTGCTTGACATACAAAGCCATGTCTGATCCAGCTCTGTTGGAGATGCTACATCTAAAGAAATCCCAATCCCTCTGCACCACACGCCCCAGTGATCTTAACCTCATTACCACAATCAACAGAATGTGCTGGAGCGACAGGTTCATAACCCAGAGACTGCCCTTGCTATGGAATGGACGTGCCATACATGTCAAACAGAGCACCTCACTGGCCCTCTTCAAGAGAAACCTTGATGAATTGATGGGAAATAGAAAATTCACCCCGGGGGATCACTCCAGTGGCTCTACTCGACAGAGGCACTGGGAACTAAGGTCGGTGGTATGATGTTAGAGTAATCCTATGGGCTAGGTTTGTAAAGGCGCTAGGACCATTACCCTAGTACACACTTATGAACCTATGCTATGTTTATACTGCTTATTAAACGGTGCCTAGTTTAAAAACTGCTTACAATGTCTGTATTTTACATTACCTCTCTACATCAGCTATGTTTTCACAATGTATTATATTGTATTTTGTACTGCTTGTTTAAAACTGTCTTTTGTTAATAATTGTTTCTAAATATCTGTGTACTGTATATTATATTATATTATATTATATTGCCTTCTGCGGAACTTTTCTCCTCAGTCCTCTACTGAAAATGGATTCTTTCTGGGTCATTGGACTTTCCCGATAAACAAATGCCAATAAATAAATAAACTTACAATAACAGTAAATGTCCGTGCGATTACTGCTGCAGTAACCACTCTCTCCCTCTGTTCCGCTTTGTTTTTTGATTTACCAGGGGTGTGTGTATATGTATAGACTTTTACTCCTAGTTATGTCCTTGCAGGACTCTGCCTCCCTCTTTCAGCTGGCATGAAAGCTCTGAAGGGCTTGGTGGTCACACCTGTGATTTTAGGCAGCATATTTTGAGCTGTCTGTCTGACCTAGTTGGAAGGTGCCTTGATGCTTTGCAAGCTGGCTGGCTGTTGTATCCTTGGCAGGATATCATTTGTATAGTTAAGGCTACTGCAGCAGTAATTATTTAATCCTCTACTGTTATGGTAAGTATACTTGTACAACTATCCTTTGGTGGGTCATGATGCAGAGAAAGCATTCAGTGGAGCAGACTGGGATTTTATGAAGAGGGCAATAGAAACATTTACATTCCCTGATACACTAAGGTTAACTTATGAGGATATGAAGGATCAAAGGTAAGAACTAAAGTAGGAGGATTTTTCTGCTAAGTTATTAAAACCGTGGAATCAGTCAGGGGTGTTCCCTCTGATTTATATTTCGAGCCACTGGCAAAGAAAGTAAGGGACTCATAAATTCAAGGATATCATTGGTATGGTAATAAAGAAAAGATGGTTTTATTTGCGGATGATGATCTTTCGTACTTGACAAATCCTGAAAAGGACATTTCAGTGTTGTAGAATATTTCGAGGCAGTTTCAGGTCTTTTCAGGATATAAAATTAATGAAGAAACAAGCTATAGCCACAAATTATGTACCCATTCATGAGTTGGTTCAGCAATACTCATATTTATGGGATCATACGTATTTAAGAGTATGGATTAACAAAGGCTTTTGTTATGGGAGCTATGGATATGTGGGAGGAGACTAAAGAGAAGGTAATGCAAAACTGAGAAATGTGAAGCTCGTTTATGTATCTGAATGCTAAGATAGAAACCGTGAAAAAATGTTTTAGTTCCTTTAATTTTATATGCAGGTCAGACATATTTTTTTCAACCAGTGGAAAAATTGAGGCAATAATAGAGTTGAAGGAATTTTATCTGAGAGGGGAAAGAAAGCAAGAGATAAATGGGATACGTTGATCCTTCCAATAGAAAAAGTTAGTTTAGGAATACATAATTTGAAGGGATATTTTACAGCTGCACAACTAAGGCACATATAACCTGCTTGTATTATGTGTAGTCCACAGTGGAAAGGGATGATGATGACGCAGCGAGGAGTTCAAAAATAAGGAGAGTATGATTTTTGTTGGGGATCCTTAAGGAGGAGGATAACCACCATACATAATTTTACTTTCTGCAACTTTATGAATATATTCTGAGAACTAAACCAACACATGAATGGAGAAAGGAGATTTCTGCCAATAAATATGACTGCAAGTAGGGATACAGAAAATAGGCAAGAGGAGCTGTGATTTATTGAACAAAACTGGCAAAAGAACCAAGGTATTGGGAGAAAATAACCAGGGAGGAAAATATAAGAGTGGGATGAGGCCACAAAGTTTGGACTGCAGGTTAGAGACTGCCTCCCTTATCAGGGGTTGATGATCAGAGTATAGGAAAAGGGAAAGAGGAGGGTGTTTTCATCTAATGTGGAACAGAAGCTGCTGTTGAAATGGGATAATAGTAGGGCATATAAATATTGTATGATAACTGTAAGAATCAATCAAAGGAGGTTTAGAAACGATTGGGAAGAGAGACTGGAAAACCAACTTATAATGGAACAATGTGAGGACCTGTATATTGTTCCCAAGTGTGCAACAAGGTCCAGTAGGTTTAGGATTTTTGCTTGTAAGTATTTCTGCAGGTATTTTTATACCCCGATCAGACTTCAAAGAATGTTTCCTTGAGTAGATGGCAAATGTTGGATGTGAGATAGGAAAAAAAGAGGTAACTGGGAACATTTTTGGAAGTAATATAATGAACTGGCAGATTAAAAAAAATCCTACAGCTTTCTCTGTTGGAATTATTGGGGAAACAAATGGCTGTAACTAAAGAAATCATTCTTTTGAGCTAGGGCATAGAATCTGAATTTCATAGGCATAGTGAGGCTTTTTTGTTTAATTCTGTTGGTTGGCAATAAAGCATTTACTGGGAAATGTAAATCAAAGATTTTAATATTGTAAAAAGAGATAAAAGAACTGGAAGTGGACCTTTAGAAAGGGAAGGAGCAAATTACATAGAAATAAGTGGATTTTGTGGGAACAATACATTCAAAATATTCAGGAGGAGAAGTGATGTGTAAGGGGAGGTATGATTTGAAATGTAGTGTTGGATTGAAGTAGAGTTGTAAGGAAATCATGTAGTGTATAATGTGTGTTTATAAAAAATGTTGACTTGATTTGTTTCCTTTTCTGTTATTGTTTACCTATGTCATAAGTGATTAATAAAGGTGCTAAAAAATAGTTGCTTAACAGCAACCTTTCTAAACTTGTTCATACTATCGAAATACTTTATTTTCCTTTCAGCACTCTGCAGTTGATCTTCTTCTGGGAGATTCTCTTTATTCTGAAATGCTTTAACCTTTTTCAGCTCTTCTGAATAATTCCTATTACTTCTTCGCGATGTCTCTCTCATTTCTATCCTATCTTTAAACTCCATGTCTATTTTAGCCCACTCACTAGCAATCCCTTCTGAAGTAATTTTTGTATTCCCTGATAACACTCAAATTCTGCTACCCATTCCTTAAATAATTTTCTAACAGGTAAGTAGAAAAGCACCACTGTCTTTATTTTACTTTATCCTGTATATTGTCTTAGTTTTTATTGGTTCTTGATCTGAAATAATTGTTGGATGTGTGAATCTTTTGGTTAAATGAATATGCTCATGTGAAATATAATTTTGTTCCAGTCTAGCCCAGTTATTGTACATTTGGGAATAATATGGAAATTCTTGAGTTCCTAGTACTTAATTTCCATCTTCTATACCAAATGTTTTCATAAATTTACCCTCTTTTGCTACATTTCCCTTCAATGTCTCCCTGATAACATCCTCACTTTTGCAAATCATGTTCTAGTCGCCAGATGTAAAGAAAAATAACTGAAAGCTGTTTTTTTCCTCCCAAACTTTTAAGCTCCCTAATAGCAATTTTTGGTAAAATATATAAACTCATGCCAATTTAATCCTCCATTCTTGCCAGTAGCCCCTTACTACCACAAGCCTACATCTTTTTCCTCTTAATTCACTGTTGGAACCACTACAGCAATTAGTATTGCTCCTTTTTTCTTTGACCCTGATCCATCCGTCACCCCTCTTTCCCATTTTTGCACGATATTCTGTTGAATAGCCATCATGAAGTATTTTTTCAAGTTCATGTGCTCATTTCTATCCAAATTTGTCTCCTGCAACATTGCTATTTGCACCATGTATTACTTAACTTAATTCAAAAAGGTTTTCTTTGTATCTATACCTGTAAGGCCATTTACATTCTAGGATAATATGGTCAGGTTAACCATTATGATATGAAGCTATTACTCCAACCTGTTGTACATGATTGTTGATTGAATGTGTATTTCAAACTTTTGTCTCAATATGCACAAACAGTATGACAGGGTGATCAGTTATGCAGCTGTTTGTTTCCATCTCCATTTAAATTTGTCACATTTTCAAAACTTATTGCTTTAATGAAAATCCTTAGAACACCAAATAAAATTTTAGACCCCCCTCAGCCCCCTATTAACTTAGGGCAAACACAGAAAACTGTATACATTGTCAATAAATGACATTTAACCTGAAAAATTGGAGCAATTGCTCACAACTGATGGCTGCACCCTTGGGCATTGCCTAATCTAAATTTAAGGCTACCCATGTTGAATTGCACCTTTACCATCTACACCTTTCCCTGGCTGCTCTGTGCCCCTGAAGCTCGAAGTATGCTAAAATACTAAAGCTAACCACTACATTGCAAGAAGAGACCTGCCTGGCTTCTAAGAACCTCCTGATCCACCTCAAGCCTTGCCAAAGTGGACCATCCTTTTGCTGCCCAGTGCTCTCACCTGTTTTTACAGAACTTACTAAAAAGCTAACCTACATTGCAAGAAGAGACCTGCCTGGCTTCTAAGAACCCCCTGATCCACCTCAAGCCTTGCCAAAGTGGACCATCCTTTTGCTGCCCAGTGCTCTCACCTGTTTTTACAGAACTTACTAAAAAGCTAAACACTACATTGCAAGAAGAGACCTGCCTGGCTTCTAAGAACCCCATGATCCACCTCAAGCCTTGCCAAAGTGGACCATCCTTTTGCTGCCCAGTTCTCTCACCTGTTTTTACAGAACTTACTAAGTATGTTTCTCTACTGACCCATATTGTAAGCTAATTTAAACTTTTTGTCCCGTATTTTAGCTTGTAAACTAATTTTAGCCACTGAGTCAGGGTAACCAGCAGCCAGACTCCTTTCCCTTGACTAAAAGCCTCTTTGTTAGATTTTCCCTCGCTACTTACCTTATTCTTCCCCACTTATTTATCTTTTCCTGGCTACCTGGTGTAGTATCCATTTTTGCCCACTAGGTGGCAGTGTACTTTTGCCTCGTGCCCTTACTCACTCCCCACAATTTACTAGTCTTAGTTCTCTGTATCCCACTCCCCATAGTCTACTAGTCCTATTTCATTGTATTCCTCCTCTTTTAACTCTCGGACATTCACAGTTGCCCTCTTTCCCCTTTCTACTCCTCCTCTGCTCATAGTCAGTACCCTTCACTCTCACTGCTAACTTTAGAATGTATTGCTTCTTAATTTCCTCCTACACTATCCTCTCTTTTATACCTTACCTGCTCTTCTAGCAGCTACTTACCTCCTCCACTGTCTTTCTCTAGCTAAATGGTGCTCACTGATTGTCTCTGCTGAATCTTCCACTACTTGCTGTATCCCACTCCGTTCGCCTTGCGGGCTCATTCCGCTCCCCTACCCTACCCCCAATTCCCACCCACCCCCAGTGCTGTTACACTTGAACATACTCAGCCACACCCACTACTTTTATTCCCCCAATCATCTCTCACTACTACTTAACCACTCCCACTGCAAACTTTCTCCTTATTCCTCTCCTCCCTACTTCTAAACAAGAATTAACCAGCACACTACCTCACTCCTCACTACTACTGCCCCCTACTACTTAACATCTACTCACACTGTTAACTCTCTTCTGAACCCTATCCTCCCTGCTTTTAGAGGACAATTTCATCAGCCCTACGAACTCTCTTTACTGTTACTTCCCCTTCTAGTCACCACTTATCTATTCTACCACACTATATCTCATAATCTAACTATATATAACATTTTATATTACCCTACTACCCTATTACCTTAAATGACCTTCTCACAGAACACTAACTATAAAACTATCTTCTTATTATTTCTTCATTATTTTTTCTAGCTGTTCCCTACACTTTAACCATCTATGAACATTTCTCTCTAGTTAATTATGTACCTCCACACCAACAAACACTACCTAACATACACCCTAGCTCCCTCTCCCATAGTAACATAACTTCTATCTCAGCATACCTACTCCCAAGATGTAATGGGATCCTATCTCGCCTACATTCATAACAGATGGGTTCGGAGCCGATCCGTCGGCTCCGACTCGGCCACTATACACTAGAACGAAGTCTCTCATTGGCTGGGCTTCCCCTTATCCCAGAATGCACCACACCTGCTTCCCCAGATCTCATTTGCCGCTTTTCAAGCTGGACATGGTCTCGACTTGGCTGGAGCTAAGTGTATTTTCTTGACCTTTTTGGTCTTTTTGACTAGGGTTTCTGTCAGTTTTTCAACAAACAGCTGTTTTAACAGCTTTGTGAGCGTTTGTCAGTTTTGTGAATTTTAGATTTTTTATAATTTTCGCGCTTCTAATATACTGGGCAAGGCCCGTTTAAATTAGAGGGCCTTTGCCCTTTGTTGTGTGGTTTACTCTTGTTGTGTGACTGAAATAGTTTTCTCTGTTATCCCTGTTTTATCGGGCTAAGCCCGTTTAAGTTAGAGGGCTTTAGCCCATATATTAGTTTACTTCTGTGTACTGTATTTTAGCGATCTGTTATCTGTTTTCTACTTTGTTCAGGATGTCTAAGGATTTAAAAAATGTGCTAAATGTAATTATAAAATGTCTATCACAGACAGCCATGCTGTCTGCGTGTACTGTTTAGGGCCTAAACATCTACAAGATACATGCAGTGTTTGTCACGCTTTTTCTTCCAGGGTCCTTCAGGAAAGAAAAAACAAGCTAATACTTGGGGGTCTTATTAAGCCTTCATTTGAGGAAGCGTTGGCTTCATCTCCAGCTTCTAAAAAGAAAAGGTCGTCTGCTCCGACCAGCCCATCGGGCCCGACACCCAAGAAGCATAGATTGTCGGCTCCGACCAGTCCGTCGGACCCAAAATCCAAGAAACATAGATCGACCTCTTCTTCCTCTGCTCCAATGGCTTCAGAGCCGATGGCTGAAGGGTCTGCCTCGGTGCCTCTTTCCTCGGCTCCATTGGTGTTGGAGCTGCAGGTTAGTGCACCGAGAGGCGAATCACCTACTTAGGCTCCTTTGGTTTCGGAGCCGTTGGAGGTGTGCAGCTCAGACTCTTTCCCCCTCGGCCCCGGAGCCGCCTTCGGCGCCGACACCTTTACAAACGGTTCAGATCTCGGATCCGATAGTGTTGGAACCTTTTCGGAGCTGGTCCCCTATTTTATCGGAGCCGAGGCAGAAGTCTTCTCGGCCCCAGTCTATTTCCTCCAAATCCTCTAGGTTGTCGGATTCGGATTTGGACAGGGTTATCCAGAGGCTGTTCCAGTCCCCCGTTTTTACTAAAATGATCTCGGCTCCAGCCCACTCTGCTTCGGAGCCGATTCCCCATTCCGTGCATTTGATTCCTCCTCCGACCCCCTTGGAGCCGTTGGAGTCGGTGCTGGTAGAATGCAGTGTAATCGTCCAGTCGGAGCAGGGACCCCCTCGGAGTTTCTCTGCTCCGACCTTCATTCCTACCCTGTCCTCGGTGTCAGGGTTTGGTACCGGGTCTTCCTCGGCGGGGGCCGAGGGCAACACTGTGGAGCTGGCCTCTTCGATGCCCAGTCTTCCCCTCGGAGCATCGGCCGCAGGTATTCCTGGTACCGTCGTGGTCTCTCGGCAAGTGCCCTCTGCAGAGTCTGGAGGTCCTGCTTTTGAGGCCATGAGGAGTGCGCTGGCCATGACCTTGCCGGTTCAGCAAGTTTCTACCTCACGTCCCTACATTTGGGTACTGGTGCCTCTGGTGATATTCTTTCCCATGACAGTGGGGCCCCGGGGCCTGAGGATACCCCCTTAGAGGGTTCCCTTCTTCCGGGGGGTCCTTCTGAATCTGCTTCGGATGAACCCCCAAGGAAGAAACTGTGCAAGAGGAAGCACGTTGATTCCCAAGATGAGTCCGTCACTTCAGATACTGACCTCGATGATGCGGAGGGGTCCCCAAAATCGTCCTCGGATGACGTCTCCTTCTCGGATATCCTTGAGATCTTGAGACAGAGAGGCGATTGGCAATCCAAAGCCCCTACCGCTGAGGAGTCAGTCTTCCTCAAGGCCTTCGGGGCCCAGCCCTCCTCCTCCTGGGTGTCAACACCCTTCGACGAGTTATTAGATTTAATCTCTCGGAGGGTGTGGGAGCATCCTGATACAGTGGAACCGGTGTCTGCCAGACCTAATAAGTTCCTTTCAGCCCCTCCCCAGAAGGAATTCCTCACTAAGGGTGTTGCAGTTGATGCGATGGTGGTGGCATCTGCCACTCAGCAGGACGTGGCAGAGGCTTCAACGTCTATTCATCCTCCTAATAAGGACTCTAGGAGCATGGATAGGTACGGGAAGCGTACCCTTTCTTCAGCGACCTTTACCCTGCAGTCGCTGAACTATCTCTGTCATTTTACAAGGCTCCAAAGGGACCTCCTCAAGGAGTTAGGAGAGTCTCTTGTGGGTAATCTTCCTGAGGCATTAGCCCAGACCGTAGGCGCTCAGATGACTACCCTATCTTCTATAGTCAACTCGTCCATGAGGCTCATTTCCTATGCAGCCGAAGGGGCGAGTAGAGCAGCAGGCACAGGAATGGCTCTTAGGAGACAAGCCTGGTTACGCTTGTGTCCACTTGCGGAGGCCTTTAAGTCTTCCTTCGCCGACGCCCCCTTTGATGAGTCTTCTCTGTTTGGACCCAAGGTGAAGGACACACTTACTCGGTGCGAGCAGGAGGGCAAGACCTTGACTGCCGTTGGGGCCTGTTTTTCCGCTCTGTCTAGACCTTGGAGGGAAAATATGGTTCTGAAAATCCCGTAAGTTCTTCTCTACTCCACCGGGTGATCCCCCCTCTAGAGGCAGGGGGGGATTCAGGAAGACGCCACCCCAGAGGTGGCAGAGGCCCCCGTAAGACTGGAGACCGCGATTCCTTTCGTGGTTCCTCCTACCCTCAACATCCCTAGGATGTGGCCCGGCTGTGCTTCTCCGGAGCCAGTCGGGGGTCGTTTTGCGAAACACCCACAGGCTTGCGAATCTATAACCAAGGATCAGTGGGTGCTTCGCATTGTAACCGGAGGCTACCCCCTCCTCCTACAAGGAGAATCCCGGACGTGCCACCCAGTCAACGGGATCAAGCAGCCTTAGAAGTTTCAAAGCTGCTAAGCAAAGGGGTCATCCAGCCCGTCCCCACCGACCAGATCGGTTCAGGAACTTACTCGAGATTATTTTTGGTGCCAAAAAAGACAGGGGACGTAAGGCCCATTTTGGACCTAAGCTCATTAAATCGTTTTGTGAAAAGTCCAAGTTCCGGATGGTCACCCTTCAGTCCATTCTCCCATTATTGAAGAAGGATGTCTGGATGTGCTCCATAGACCTCAAGGACGCTTACTATCACATTTTGATACGTCAAGAGTCATTTACACTTCCGCCTAGGAACCAGTCATTTCCAGTTTCGTGCACTGCCCTTTGGTCTCACCACAGCCCCCAGGGTGTTTACCAAGTGTCTGGCAGTGGTGACAGCTCACCTGAGAAGTCTAGGATTCCAGGTGTTTCCCTATCTTGACGACTGGCTCCTTACTGCCATCTCCAAGCATCTACTGATTTGAGTGCTGATGGCCACAGTAACTTTGGGTCTCTCGCTGGGAATCACTTTCATTTGGGAAAAATCTGTGCTGCGGCCATCTCAGCGTATCACCTTTATAGGCGTAGAGTTAGACACAAAAAGGATGCGGGCATTTTTGCCATCAGAAAGAATTCAGGTCCTACAATCTCAGATTCTAAACTTGTTACCCAAATCTCGAGTTCCTGCCAGACAGATTCTTCAGTTATTGGGCACGATGGCCGCAACTATTCTCCTAGTACCGTTAGCCAGGCTGCACATGTGGGTGCTGCAATGGCTATTATCGGTTCAATGGTCATATCAAGAACTTCCCCTGAACTATTTGGTTCTGATTATGGGCAGTTGTCGCCGGGACCTCCGTTGATGGCTGCGTCGGTCCAACCTGGACCGGGGGCGTCCTTTCGCCCTTCAGCCCCCTGTTGCCACAGTGACCACGGACGCCTCCCAGATAGGGTGTGGGGGGCATTATCTGGACAGGTCTGTCCAAGGCACTTGGCAGGATTGCGAAGCGCACCTTCACATCAATGTCCTGGAAATGAGAGCGGTGCTTCTGGTTTTGAAAGCACTTCATCCTGCTCTCCCCCAAGGTACTATTGCGATTCTATCCGACAACATGTCGGTAGTTTGGCACATAAACAAGCAGGGCGGAACCAGGTCCTACCCCCTTTGCAGAGAGGCCATGAGAGTGTGGCGCTGGGCCATAGCTACCCAATGTTTCTTAGTAGCCACGCACATTCCGGGGAAAGCCATTGTGATTGCAGACAGGCTCAGCAGGACTCTCCTGTTGCCCCACAAGTGGTCCCTCAACAACAGAGTGGCTGCGCAGATCTTCGCCAAATGGGGTCTCCCTTGTTGCGACTTGTTCGCCAGTCCCAACAATGCAAAGTGCAGAGAGTTCTTCACTCTGACTCCCTCCCAGGGGCAGTTTCCCAGGGACGCTCTAGCCCACAATTGGCCCCCTGGTCTGCTTTATGCCTTCTCCCCGATCCCCCTTCTTCCGAGGGTGATTCAGAAGGCTCTTCATGTAGGGAGCCACATGATTTTGGTCGCCCCACATTGGCCCCGTCAGGTTTGGTTCCCATTCCTTCAGAAGTATGCGGTACAGGGCCCTTGGATTCTGGACCCAGTGCCGGACCTGTTGTCTCATCAGTCGGGACACTCTCATCCGTCCCTCCGGTCGTTGCGACTGGCTGCTTGGTTACTCCACTTCCATCCTTAGTTAGAGATAACTCTCTTTCTACAGAAGTGATGTACATTTTGTCCTCTTCCCACAAGCCGTCCACTGTTAAGCTGTATTCCAGCAAATGGAAAAGGTTTGCCTTTTGGGCCCAGCAGCGAGGCATTGATCCTCTTACGGCCCCAGTTCCGCAGGTCTTGGAATTTCTAGGTTCATTGTTTCATTCGGGCTCTTCAGTCTCCACAATTAAGGTTCAACTAGCAGCCATCTCTAATTTTCATGTTTCCGTAGAGCCTTCCTTAATGGCAAACAGACTTTGCAAGTCCTTTCTTAAGGGAGCCTGGCTCCTCAGGCCTCCTATGGCTCATCCTGTGCCCCCTTGGGACTTAAATTTGGTTCTGGCCTCCTTAACTGCCCATCCCTTTGAGCCGGCAGCAACTTGTGATATAAAATTTCTGTCTTGGAAAACCGCCCTTCTAGTGCCAATAACTTCTGCTAAGCGGGTTTCAGAGCTTCAGGCTCTCTGTTCTACTCCTCCTTATTTGATTTTTCATAAAGACAGAGTTTCCCTCAGATTGAATCCCTCCTTTTTGCCTAAGGTAGCATCCCCTTTATGCATTCAGCAATCCTTGGAGCTCCCCGTTTTCTTTCCAAATTTTTCTAATAGAGCAGAATATACCTTCCACCAGTTGGATGTTCACAGGCAACTGCGTTTTTACTTAGATAGGACCAGTCAGACACGAAAATCTAACCAGCTGTTTGTGTCCTTTGTGGAGAATAGGTTAGGTCTACCAGTTGCCAAAACCACCATAGCCAAATGGATTAAGGATTGCATCTCCTTCATTTATTCCCAGTCAGGCAGAGAGTTACCTTTCCCACTCAAGGCTCATTCTACCAGGGCTATGGCCACCTCTGTAGCATTTCACTCCAAAGTTTCAATAGATGATATTTGTGCGGCTGCTACTTGGTCTTCTTCGCACACCTTCATTTCTCATTATAAGGTTGATGTGGCTTCCCGAGGCAGAACTTTCTTTGGTTCCGCAGTTCTCAGGAGTGTGTTCCAATGAGCCACCCGGGATTTAGGGGCTAGGGACGCTGTCCCATCTGTTATGAATGTAGGCGAGATAGGATCCCATTACATCTTTTAGTTATGTACTTACCATAACTTCGGATGTATGGGATCCATCTCGCCTACATTCATACATACCCACCCTCCTTCCCCCTACCTTTTGGATTTGGAGGAAATATTGCTCTTGCTGAGCTCTTCTCTGGAAGGGCTCTAGTTGGTAACAGTTATTGGTATGTGTTTTCTGTACCTGTATGAATGTATGAAAGCGAACAAACAAGATCTGGGGAAGCAGGTGTGGTGCATTCTGGGATAAGGGGAAGCCCAGCCAATGAATGACTTCGTTCTAGTGTATAGTGGCCGAGTCGGAGCCGAAGGATCGGCTCCGAACCCATCTGTTATGAATGTAGGCGAGATGGATCCCATACATCCGAAGTTATGGTAAGTACATAAATAAAAGATTTCATAGATCTCTGCATATTCTTTACTTTTCCAATAAGACAAACTTACCCAAGTACTTTAAAAGCATAAAAACCTAACCAAAACATCCCACTCTGCTCCTATTAGATGGTGATATTCATCCTAATCCCTGCCCAAATCAACAATTCTACAATAACCCACAACAACATATATCCAAAAATATTTCTACCTCTATACAAGCAGCAAACTCACTAAGAATTGCTCAACTTAACATCCGTAGCATTAATAACAAACTTGGTCAACTGCATGCTCTTTTACAAGTGCATGCATTTGATATCCTTTGGCTTACAGAAACTTGGCTGAAACCCACTACTCATGACCTAGAAATAACCTCACCTGGTTACAACATCCTCAGAAATGACTGAACATCCAAAAAGGGTGGCGGTGTAGCCATCTTATATAAATCAGAACTCCTAGTCTCATCCTATAATGTGTTATTGCCTTCTGATAATAATGCAGAAACCCTCTCCATGAAACTCCACCTTAACAAATCAAAATCTGTTTACATCATTTGTACCTATATTCCTCCAGGAAACAATATTAACACTTTAGAAAACATTCTTAATACCCTTTCCACCCATCTACCTCAAGAAACAATTGTACTAGGTGATTTTAACATTGACTGGACTACCTGTAGCTCCTCCAAACCTAACACCCTTATTAATCTTTATAGCTTCACGCAAATAATAAACACCCCCACAAGAATTCACAAACCTACTAATAAAGAAACAATTCTTGACTGGATCCTTATAAATAGTCATCCTGAAACCTACATACCAGGAACACTTCCTGATGACGTTAGTGACCATGTACTAACCTATATAGCAAAGCAAACTAAAGGCCTGCAACTGGTCTCCTCTGAAAGATGAAACTGTTTCCTACTTTAATACTAAATTCTTACAAATCCTAGATCATCATGCCCCTCCGCTCTTTCCGAATTAGAAACAAAGCAGCCCCTTGGCTCACAAAACAAACCAGAGAAAAAATATTCCTTAGAAACAAAATATGGACCAAATGGAGAGCCACCAAGAGCTCTGCAGACCACCTACTCTATAAACAGCTAAGAAATTAAACCAAAAAAAAAACATTTTATTAGATAAACAAAACTATTATTTCCTCCTTCAACAAACACACCCGAAAAATCCTCAAAAGTTCTGGTCAGGCATCAACAAGCTACTCAAACCAGGACATACCAAAACTCCAGCCCCATCATCAGTTCCACATAATAATCCTTTACAAATAGCAGATGCCTTTAACAATTACTTCACTGAAACTATCCAAACTCTTGCTAATACACTATCCCCTACTTCCCCCACCCCTTTCCAAAACACAAATAGCTCAGTGCCCTCCTTACATATACAACCCGTACCAACATCCTTTATCTGTAAACTCCTACAAAAGCTCAAACCCTGTACCCCGTCTGCCAACCGCCTCCCGGCTGAATACCTTCAAATAGCAGCCAAAGTCATTGCATATCCTATATCCATCCTTATAAACCGAACAATCATAGAAGGAAACATCCCATCCATTTGGAAAGTCTCCCATATCTTCCCCTTACATAAAGGTGGTAATTCCACTGATATCTCTAATTTTAGACCTATTGCTTTACTTTCCCCTTTGGCCAAAATAATGGAAAAATGTATTCACTATGAACTACTTCAACATCTGCTCCATAATAATTTTCTAGCCAATAGCCAGCATGGCTTCAGGCCCTTTCATAGTACAACTAACGCCCTACTAACTTTCACAGACTGTATCAACAGAAATTGAAATAATAACTATCTTTCTTCTGCACCGTTCATTGACTTATCCAAAGCCTTTGATATGGTGAACCACAAATTACTGATCAGTGTACTAAAAGCCCAATCTCTTGACCCACAATCAATACACTGGTTTACATCCTATATTGAAAATGGACAACAAACAGTGCTCTGGGACAATACTCTCTCTACACCTCTACCCGTAAACATTGGTGTCCCTCAAGGATCTATCCTAGGCCCTCTTCTTTTCTCAATTTTTGTTAATGATCTCAACACTGTATTCCTAAAGCCACCTGTATACAATATGCCGATGACTCAACCTTGATATGTACTGCTAAATCAGCAACCTCTCTTCAATCCGTCACTCAAACAGTATTTAACACTGTTGAAAATTGGTTTACCCATCATTGCCTTCTCCTAAATCCCAAAAAACAAAACTTCTGCTTTTTGCTCCTACCCTAAAGTCACCAGAGATTGACTTCATAATTACCTGTAATAATGGAACTACTATTTCCCCTGATACTACTACACGTCTCCTGGGCATTACCATAGATAACAAACTCAACTTTGATGACCATATCAACAATACTATTCAATCTGTTAATACAAAACTAGGCTCCCTGTATAGAGTCAAACCCTTCCTCACTCCACAAGCTAGAACCTCCATTGCCCAGACCTCCTCACTTCCACCCTATTCTATGCTTCCGCTATATATACCAATCTATCAAGGCACAATCTAAGCAAGCTTGAAACCAGTTATACAACATAGCCAGATTTGCCGCAGGCACTCTTTCAGAACCCATCACTGTCTTAATCTCAAACAACTTGGAAGGTCCGAACTTCAAAACCATCTTCTGTATAATCAACTAGTGATCATACAAAAAATTCTCTACCACCCAAATAATACCCCTATCCTTACTAACCTGATCTCCCCTTATAAAAATCTGGAAACACTTCGCTCAACTAATAAGTTACTCATTTCCAATGTTAAATCTAACAACAAAGCAGGTGACTCACTCTTTACTAATGTGGTGGGCAAAATCTGGAACCAGCTCCCTAGAACACTCGCATCTCTCTCATCTACATCTCTCTTCAAAAAAAACCTTAAAGAACATCTGAAAATTCTCTGGCTTTGTCCCTGCTCTAAACCAGACTGAATCCTACTTCCTCTCCTTGTTTCTCTCATCTTGCTTTCAACTCTTATTCCTGTTCCATGTGCCCTCTACATCAATTTTTCTATGCAAACCAAACATACACTAGCCAGTGTATTATTTGTTCCCATTCTTTTCTTCCATAACCTTCTTATGCCTCCATCTCTCTTTCTTATGCCTAAATATTATTATATTCTGATCTTGTGTGTATCTAAAATTGCTGTATCTTAAACTATGACTTAATTTGAATTTTTAAAAATCCAAACATTGAAATTTATGTATAGTATTGTTTAAGTATTGTATTTTCTATTTTTACCTGCTTGGAGCTCATCTCCCTGGGCCTCTACTGAAAATGGACATGTATCCAGCTAGGCTAGCCCAGTCAACAAATGTAAAATAAATAAAAAAAAAATAAATGTTATAGCCCATGTCCCCGCTTATGGCGATTGCTTCTGTACTTCCTTTCTAGATGTATATTAAAAAAAAACCTACATGCTTTGAGAATATTTAACATTAAGTCCTAAGAAAAAATGCTGTGGCTACCTTTAAAAGTAACTTGTGAGTTGTTCTATTAAATGCATTAAAATATTATGGCTTCTGGGGTAGCTATTTCTTATTCATTTTCCATACTCTCAAACCTTTGTATTTTTTCACTTAATTACTTGCTATTGTACCTTTTAAATTCATCATTTCTCTCAGCAAAGACTGCTCAGAACTCTCATGACCAGTTGCTGGCACCTGCAGAAACAGCTCCTCTCCAAGTAAAAGTAGTCAGCATTGAGAGAAAAACACCTAACAATTTGCAGATTCTTAAAGGAATCTTTGTACATTTTACTCAGAACGCTGAACAGAATGTACAGTCCTCTCTTGGCCTACTGCTTTCAACTTTGGATGTCTCCCACAGAGAGCATTTGCTAATGGGGGTGGGGGCAAGCTAATAACAGCACTTTCAAATAATAGACCTTTTTCATGCATTTCATCATTTGTCTTATTTTTCAAGCTTGTTTTTAACAGAGGAAAAAATGTCCAGAGCTCAAGCCAAAGACATTAGCCAGACATCCACCCTTGTAACAACAGGGAAATTATCTTAAAGATCATTTTTAAAGGCACAACATGAACTTTTCAAACCGTGTTTGTGTGTATTTTTATCTTAAAATATTGTTTTGCACCTTTTAAACTTATTTAATTCTACATGTGATAGTACATCCCACCCCCACCCCATACCTTTCAACCTCTTCGTGCAAGAAATCTGGAGAAAGCCTGACCAGATGGGGAGACTAAGGCCCAAAAATGGGAGCATATTTTAAATGTTGCTCTTATAAAATTGGAAAATTTGTTTTAACATGCATTTTCTGAAGGATTTGAAGTCTGAAATTCAAATGTAGGATATTATTTAATGATGTCTTCAGATCATTCCAGTGATTTTCCAGAACCTGTAAATTTTATGAGGAACAGATCAAAAATATGAGCCAAAAGTCTGGATGTTCTCTGAAAATCTGGACAGTTGAGAGATTATGCCCCACCCCAGCAGCCCAATATCAAATTATATTAACTTCAACTTGTTTTTTTCCATCTGTTCCTATCTTGTTACAGTGTAAAGCCTATATATTTTATAACTAAGAAAACATGTTTGTTTACTTGAATGTATCTAACATATGTGGCAGTCACTGAAAAGCACACAGACACACACACACACACACACACACACACACACACACACACACACACACACACAACACCATACTTGCCTGTACAGCATACAAAACTGCTTTAGAACTTAACATGCAATTTACATCATGAAATATTTTGTATAAATATGGTAGCAAACATTGTTAGTTGCAGTTTCCCTTTAGTGTATTTCTAAACATTGACATAAATTTGGGTATATGCTTTACTATCCACCCACAAGCTTAAAGTCAACAAAATTCCAGTTATTCTCAGCCACTTTTTCTTGTGGAATGAATGTGACTGATGCTTCATAGTCTCTCATTTATTCACTAATTTAGTGTTGCTGGTCCTATTCCTGTCTACATGTTCTGCCACCAGACTCTAGGTAAAGTCCAAGGTACTCCTGATTCTTCTAGTAATTCCTGTGTTTTTTTTCCTTTCATTAAAGTATTTTCCTTTGGAACATTGTAAAAGTTTTCACAGGCAAAGTCCTGTCTGTGAGTTTTATAGTCAGAAGAAAAAAGCAGGGTCTCCTGCTTGCTGGCTCACTGTCTTTTGGGTAAAGGTTGTTTCCTCCTTTGCCTGTTCTGCATCAAGAAAGGTTCTTAATCCTCCAGGAAAAATATTCTGAAGACACCTGGTTACAACAGTTTGAATCTTGCACCTGCTTCTCCGTATTTGTTGATTGTTGGGATTAATTTGCTTCTCTCCAGTCTGGTGTACAGTGAGTAATCACTTTCCACAAACACTCTTGTCGCCAATTTGTAATATTTTCCCTTTCTGCCGAGGTTTTGTCAGGATCAACTGTTTCTGCTGGTATGACTGCATCTTTACAAATACAGGTCTTGACTGCTTTCTCATAAACCGGTTTTAATTCTTGACTTGTTGTGCCCTATCTATTAACAAGTCTTGCTGTGGAACACAGTCCAGTCGCTTATGTGCATGTTCATAAAATTTAATAAAATGTGCTCCTTTCAGTTTCTGTGGTACAGAAGAAAATCTGAGGTCTCTGCATGTATAGTCTGTCATGTTACTCTTTTTGAAATGGGTCTTCTTGAGAAACTTCATGCTCAGTCTTTTTTCTTCATTACATCCTCTGATTTTGTGCAGTTTCAGTTCATCTGACTAGTTAAAGCATATTTTTTCCATCTGTTTTTGTGCTGCTATTCCTCCAGTGTTTCATTTATTTTATACACCCGTGAGTGCATCTGATTTGAACTTTTTCCCCTCTGAACTAATGGAAGACATTTCATGTAGCAAAGCTGAAACATGAGTTGCTTTTTGCTGAACAGTTACAGGATTCTTTCTAGCCAGAGTTTCCATTTCACATTTTTCTTGATATTTTTCATGTTCTCCAAATTTCTTTTTTGCTGGCATTTAGACAATGTACTTGGTAGCCAGTGACTGAATTTTATCCACATTGATAGTTTCAATGATCTATCAACTTTGTCAGAAAAATATTTAAAATCTGTCCATATTTTTGGACCCCCCCCCCCCCCCATTATTTAGGCTTTGTCCATATTTCTTGCACTGAGATGTTGAGATATGTGCTCACTGTTTTGTATGCACAGATTCACTTTTTATAACATACTTGTGTTTTTTCCAGTCATTTTGCACTTGAACATGTTCAGTTTTCTGTAAGTCATACTGTTTCCCACCTTGAGCTGCTTGTCTTTGCCACACCAAACCTGGTAAACCGATTGGTGCTTGTCGATGTAGATGGAGGAGATAAAGGCTGAGACTAACCCACTTGAATTTTGAAGAACAAAAATTACTTGATGGATTTAAAGTCTGTAGGAAGATCATAAGGGCTTTGAACATGTACAGCCCATAAAACTAGAACTAGAGGAATGCATAGCCTTCCTGTGGATACCAATATATGTATAGCTCTCTGTATACTTGCTATAGCACCTTGCAGAAACAGTAGGCTTGATATCTCACAGGCTTCCATCTTGGGGATATTACAGCAATTTCTTGATATGCTCTTGGCCCGCGTGGATGAGCACATCACTCAGTGTCACCACAGAACTGAGGGAGTTCCTTGTGTGTCTTCTGCAAAATGATACACTTTCCTGAGGTGCTTGGTTTGCTAAATTTGCATTCCTGTGACTAATGGCCTCATCTGGACCACGGGATGAGAGTTGATGGGTATGGTTACCATTCCATCTACTTCCTGGTAGTGTGATGCACGGGACAGAGTCACCAGCATAATGGCCCAGCATCCTGACAACACCCATGATTCCCACATTTGGCACATGTTTACTATACTGTCACTTCCTGCATGGTAGCATTCCTCATGTTCATCCACTTGGTAAGTGCATACTATTATAATGTTATTACCATAGTTATTTTTTTCTCTCTCTTTATTTGTCTAGTTGACCGGTATTAATGTCTCATTGCCAGTTCTTTGTGTTCTGCCTCTGTTATATTTTCTAGGTGATTTAGGCTACCCCCTTGGCTAATGGCACCAGTTTGTAACCTGCGGGGGAGCTAGCAGAAGAATACTTTACCACCCAGTCCTAGACACAGGGCCATCAAGTAAGTAGTCAAGTTGCTCAAAGGCTTTTTCCATTGCAAGGATGATTCGTGAGAACAGTCTTCGTTATAAGCCTGTTCTGCATGCAGAATATTTACAGCCTACAATGTTCTGCATATGTTCATGTGCAAGTCAGGTGCACAGGTGCCACAGTCACTTGGCCGATTTGTGGCATTCCAGTTCCCTCAAAAGTCTTGCTCGCAGCTGCCACAGACGTTGCTTGGTTGTGGCAGTATAGCTCCTTCTAGAGTTTGTCCCACTAGTGAAGATGGTGATTATGGCCAGCCGGGGGCAGCAGCACTACAACTTCTCTGGCAGACTTGTGCACAATATATGGCAGCACAGGTGAAGTTATGGTTTCTAGGCCACAACTATGAGCCATAACATTCACTCTGCGATGGTGTCAAATTACAAAGAAGATACTTGGTACATGCATTGTTTTCTCTGGGCAGTTTTGACTAAAGCATGGTCAACTCACCCTGTCCATGATATTGTTTATATAATCCTAGCCATCATCTTCTGTACATTGTTTGGCAGTTGCATGAATGCTAGTTATACCAGTGGGGGGTGAGGGTGTAGATGAAAAGTAGTGTAGAGTAGTGATATGTGCTGAATAACTGATGGCAGTTAAGGAAGGTACATTTAGTTAATGCAAATGCCAAAGGAATTGCATTCAGAAATGTTTTATCCTTGTATAACAAGTGCCATTTTAACTGTCATTGTGATTTTTTACAGCATCTAGGCAAGTGTAGTACTTGTCATTTCCTACAGATGTGATTTGTTGCTAACCAATTTTCTGCTGATTGCCTGAGGCATGTATTTACAATACCTGAAATTGTTAAATTTAAAATGTGCCCCACACAATATGCCTTACTGTTGGTGCGGGTGATGGCCCCACAGATCATTAGCCAGTGCTAGTATGTATTCTTCAGGTTGAGTTGCTCCATTGATGAGATTTACTGGATGCAGAAGAAGCTCTTGAGATTGACTGAGCTATGCTGTTGGACCTAGACCTCTACTCAGAGGTCTTACCTTATGATGTGGAAGTTTTGATGAGAACCAACTGCTGCCTTGGGAGGAATCCACATGAATGTCTGCATTACGTTTTTGGGATATGTGGTGTCTGGCCTACTTGTCCAGTGTGCATGCGGCTACTCTCTCAGCTGCATCCAGCAGTGTCTCCATTGTGTCTCTGGTAAGTCCTTATTAGTGTGTGGATAAGGACATGTATGGATCCTTTGTGTGCATCCGTACTGGGCATGAGGATCGTCATGGCATTCTGTCCCTGGCCTCCAGTATTCCCATGTACCTGTGAATTTCCTCACTTATAACATCTTTGCCTGTCAGTGACAGTCGCCTGGACCTGAATTATGTCTTGGAACATTTGCTGCCCTGCAGACAAGGCCTTTCATGTCTCTGGAGCTAGCTGTGAATGAAGCCTTCACCTGCCACCTCTCTGTACAGCTACACAACAGGTAACGGACCCTCGGACAGTATTGTGACATCCAAAAGTTCAGCTTGCCTAAAAGAAAGATGTGTTGAGTTGGGAGAGATTCTCCTCCTTCTGGTAATGGCATTTCTTCATTATGCCCAGTATGTGAAAGGGGTAGGAGGCCCTGCCAGTACATCTTTCAGCTGTGTGCCACTATCCTGAGGCTGTGTCATGAGTATGAGAGCAGAATGGCTGTTAATGATGTTGCCATTATTATCAACATTGTCTTTGTGTGCACTGCTGCATGCTATTGTTTGGGCTGCTGCTCCTGTGAAAAAAAATATAATCATCTGATTTAATGTCTTTTGAAATGCATCTGAATTAGTATTACAGTTAGCATGTCTGCACTTACCATGTGCTGTCTGCTGAGGTGGTACTTTTGCTGATATTGATGAAGAACCTGATGAGGAAAATTTCCAAGTTACATGCATACAATAATACAGTAATACAGCACATGCCAGGAAAACCCTAACCTTCTATGCCGCATGTGTGTGGGTGTTGAAGGTTTACTAAAGTGCTTGTATCCATACCACCTTGAATGAATCTAGTACTCACTTTTTGTCAGTCATCCTCCTATAGGGAGAGCTGATAACTCATCAGAGGACAGTGGGAGGCCCACCTCCCATCATACGACATGCAGTTGCATTCTATCTACCCTTATTATTTGAGTTGCCGTGTCATTCGTATTTCACTGAGCCAATGTGTAGTTCCTTTCCCCATTGCATTTATCAGCTTGTACTTGAATGCACACCTTATTTCTCTCTCTCCTGCCTGTTGTGGGCCCCCTCTTCTATACAAAAAAATTAAAATTCCATATGCTCCGAGTACATACATGAGGATATGGTTCTCCAGAGTAGTAAAATACTGTAACATCTTTTCCCATAGAAATAGCACGATTTGCAGTTATTAACCCAACCCTCCCCTTACTAAATTGAAGCATACTGATAAATGTCTCGTAATCAAAACTGCAACAGTATGTAATAAAAGAAAAAGAGTGAGTCAGTTGACAGTTCAGATCATTTCACCTTTAAATTCTGTGCTGCAGTTTTACTATTATTATAATTACTACTACTACTACTACTACTATATTTTGTAAATAAATTCTTTGCCAAGGACATGTGTAAGAATGATTATATTACAATGCAGGCCTGTAAAGGTGTTTGGAGAAGTAAGGGAAAGACTGTTGCAGTAATTTACTGATGGTTTATTTCATAAGAGGCAATCTGTACTTTGGTCCAGAGCATTTCCATTATCTGGTACTGGAGGCTGTACTGAACAAGGGCATTGATGTAAAATTGCATGTTGAAGAAGAGGTCTTTTTGATTGGTAACATTCATAATTACACCACTGTAGTTGCATTTTCCACCTCACCAACAATTCAGAAGATATTCCTGAACATCTCGTGATAAAGTCCAGTGTTAAAAAGCTTTCTTTTTCACTTCTAATCCTAACTGTACATATTCTAAAACATTTTGGTTTGATTTCTGACTTTTTCCAACATTCACAGAAACATAGTGACCAATCAGTAAATGAATATCAAGTCACACAGTTGTTATGCAAATGTGGCTTGTCTGCAGAGATCGGTGAATCACATTACTATGCATCTGTGCAAGTGTACCTCTGTGCACAGGCCGTGGTCAGCTTGTGCCTTTGGGTGCGTACACAGTTCCTCTGTGCTTGCACCTACTTTTTGGTGCCCAACAGGTACCAGCACAGTGTGCTGCCTGCCTGACTGGGTGATGTCACACTTCAGTGGGTGTGGTTCATACCCTAGGAGTCTCAGTTTCATGACTAGCTCTTCATTCCGACTTGAACATGGTGCAGAGGATTACCTCTTCCATCAGAGCTCAGGGTAGGGTCCCAGGCTGATGTGAAAAAGTGATATTTACACTCAGCTGGGTGATGAACTGACATTAACAGGAATACCAGTGTAGACCAGTGCAGTCAATGGTATGGTGACCTGCAAAGATGATGACATGACTAGCTGCCTGTTTGGTCGCAGAAGTTCAGGAGAGACTTCCAAGGTTCTATAGTAAGTATGATATGATCAATACTTTTGCAAAATGTAATATGTTTAAATCTTTTAGGTGTAGTTAAAGATTGTGGAGCTTATGAAAAATGCTCTTATTCTTTTGCAAATGTGCTAACAGAAATGTAACTATGTAATATTTAATATGGCTGTACCAATTGCAAAGTAATTGATATGTTTTCATTTCCAACATGTGGTGACATACTGTGAGGGTTATTGTGAACTTCTGCTGTATTTTTACTGCAAATTGCAATATATCTGTTACAGAATGTAAGTTAATGTGACACATTACTGTAGCTGTTGCCTGCTGTTTCATTATCTTCACATTTCAGCACATCTAATAAGTTAAACAGTCAAAAATGTGTACAGTTGAAGTGGAAAAAGTAAATAAGCATGTTTTTGTACAGCATTACCAAAGACCTCTCCATTAGCTTTCTTGATGATGATGATTTGGGAATTTCCAGAACCAGAGCAGTATCTGGCTCATTAGGTGCCTGGTGCTGCTCCCAGATCTAGCACCGCAAAAGTCTGTTCTCTAACCTGGCATTCCTCTTTTCCCCCTCAAGAAGAGGGCCACCAACTCTAAATTCCTTACTGCTATACTGCACGTCCCTCTGACACTTTACATCCGAGTCAGCAGCTCCCTTCACTCCTCCTAGTTAACTTCTGTCCAGAACGCTTCTCATCTTCTGCAAAAGATAATTCAGATACACCACATAACATTGGGGGGGGGGGGTGCTACTGAATTACTTGGCCTTGCAAAAATTCTTCACCGATAACTTTGCAGTTAGTCATCTCGATCAATGCCAGGTTTCTGCAGGTGTGCCTACTGTTGAAGGTAGTAGTAGCATTCAGTGGAAGAACATGCAAATTAACTTATTGATAAAGCTGCAATTATTCAGTGGGAGCACCACCTGCATGAATCTGGCCTTCCTGAAGTGGGAAACCAATAAAGAAGCTGTAGCCAAGCAGCCAAATTGTTTACCAGTTCGTTGATAAAATAGACCCCCCCCCCCGACGAGGTATGTGATATGTCCAAAGTGTCTCTTGCAGAACCTAAAATGTTTGTAAGCAGTTTCATATAATCTGAAATGTATTCATTCCTTGTAAATGTTTGCATATTGTCTGCCCTATTTGCATTGCAATTACAGGGTTACAAGTTTAACTTGCTCAGTCAGGAGATAGTAACTGTGTGTATGAGGGGGTTAACTATATCTCATTTTTAGTGCTGTAATCGGAAACGTGGAAAAAAAATTCAAGTTACAATGTTGTATAGACATACATAGCCAATAATTTGTATCCATTCACTTTCATCCCTTTTTCCCTTAATTTAATTTCACAGGTAATGCTGAAATAGGTGATACCAGCCTCCTCTTCCAGATAGCACAGTTGGTCCCTCAAACATCCTCTAAAGAAAAAAAATAGCAAGTTGTAATTAAAAGTAAAAGTAAAGCATAACATTTAAAAAATCAATAGTATTTATTTCAAAAAATACAGATTGATGCTACATGGAGGATTAGAGCCCTGCAGTATTAGAAAAATATCAAATGACACAGTGTTGCCACAATGGTGGAATAGAGAGAGCCTTGACTATAGACCAGTTTTGACCTATGTTTAGTTAGCCTGCCTCTGAGTCACATGTGCTGCAGGGAGGGAGGTCAGTCTTCTGGGTGTCTTTTGTGACCATCTTTGGTGGATTCTGGGGACATCGCTGATTGGAGGTGCATCCAAAAGAGGGAAAAACAGTGGAGATATTACTGAGCTGCTTCAGAGTTGGGGCAGTGTGTGTAGTACATGTTCACTGCATATCATCCCATCAGATGTAACCACAAGATCTGGAAGGGGGTAGGGAGAAACAGCATGGGTCAAAAGTGCAAAACCCCCTGCTTGAAAGACATTGATGACCCCTTGCAAAGACGTTCTTAAAGTCCTCGATATCCTGCCTCAAATTCAGGCATTGAACCAAGGTTTGATTGTCATTTGGGAAGACCCAGTGATGGATTTGGGACTGGGGCCTCAAAAAAAATTTCAAGGGCCCTTGAAACCCCCAAGGCTTGTTTTCAAAAATTTGGTTTT